>NW_013667074.1:13610-23139 GCF_000517525.1 Limulus polyphemus
AACTGTGCCACCCATCTCCTCAAGCTGTTGCTGAGGGATCAGTTTGTAGATGCCTCGAACAGTCCACAACTGAAGATACAAGTAAAGCAAGCACACCCCTCTACTATGCAGGATGCAATGGCCAGAGCCCTCTTTTTTTTAATATATAAGCCTGGTGAGAAAAACCAACTGCATTGCAGAGATAGATAGATAATTGAGTCAAGCGAACAGTAGGCACCGTAAGTAAAGTGTGTGAATTGCTGTGATTTATAGCGTGTGTTATAAAGGTTGTTAAGTTTAAAGTGACTGTGGAAATTCTGTGTATTACTAAAATTTGTATCGAGAAAGAATAAACTAGTTTTAATAAAGAAAGGACTTGTATCGCTGAAGTTTCTCGGAAAGAATTTCTACGGGAAATTAACAAAGAAGCAGATACGTAACAGTATGCTTCATTTTATTAATGGACTTCAATTTATGGCGATTTTTTTGGTAAATAAGTTTGTGTGTCAGAACTTATGTTAATAGTATACTTGTTTCACATGGTGGTAGAGCTTTACAAAGTGATTGCATATTGAAAATGTAATCAAAAGAAAATATCAAATATGTAAGAAGTTAATATAAAAAATAGAATAGTATAGTAAAATCTTATTTTCAGTAGTCAAGTATTTTTAGGTAGCCAACGACCTGATTTAGTTTTACTGTGTGTACTTTTAGTACTGTGTTTTTATTTCAGCATCTATGTGTTGAGTTTCTGAAAAGGTCAGACACTAAGTACCAATTGAAGAGTTAATCATTTATCAAATAACAGTGTAAGAATGTTTTGATTTACTTAATTTTTTCTAACTCAAGGTGTTTTATGTTTGTAAACAAAATGTCATCTTATTATAGAGAAAATATGAAACCTGATTAAGAAGACTTGGCTAAAATGTCAATTTTCTGATAATATGTGTATGAAGATTTTTACCAAAATTTAATTTAATTCTCATTTACTGTTACAGATAAAAGCTTAGGTGTTGGACTAGGAATGTGTGCAACTCTTGGCATAGCTGGCTGGCTCAAGAGATTTGGTATTGACAATGGATTTGTTTGGTTTCCAGTAAAGGAGGACAGACAGGATACTTTCCTGAATTACTATAAGCATGATTGGAGCAAAAATATAGTCCCTGACCCAGGAAAAGATCAGTAAATGATTTGAGATCATTATTGATAGTAGTTTAGACAAATCCAGTAATTACACAAATAAAACTGCTTTAAGCCCGCCAATTGTTTCTTTTTTTCAAAGACACAGTGGATCAAGTGAAATAAGTGTAGGGAGACATTGTAATGTAAATATCTTTAGAGAAATCAATAAAACAATATAATGCTTAAATGTGTTTTGTATTGATTTCTAATTGTGATATACATAAGTGATAAATGACAAACAGGTATTTGCTCATTAGGAGTTGACTTTAGGTGGTAAAAGCACTGTCACTTTACTTTGGATTCCTATAGTCTGAAAAAAGTACTTGACAGTAATAAGAAAAAAGAACATTAGAACCGTGAGAGAGTAAATGAGAGGTAACTTCTAATCAGCACATTTTAACATAGAATACTAAACTAAGATAATGTGTTAGTGTTATCAAATATTTGGAAATATTGAAGGAAAAATTTTTATAACTAACTGTTGTAATTAGAAAGACAGAATTTTAAAGATAATTAAAAAAATGTTTGTGTTCCACTGGACCTTCATAACTGTAGGAAGTGTTTTAAGAAATTTGGACAATTCCAACTCTACAGGATTTATAAACTTATTTGAAAATTCACTGGATTTTCTGCTGACAAGAATCAAAGTATATAGAAAACCATCTTGTTGCTTTCCAAGTCTGAGATTGACTAACAAAGATTAAGTAAGTAATCAGTAAATTTTGACCACTTTTTTATCATATTAATATTATAATACACAGGGCTGAATTTTAACGGTCATCTGAAATGACTAAAAACTTTCACGGATGACCAACTTAAACCTCTGTGTTGTCCAAAGGATAACTAGTGGCCTGGAACAGACCCTTACTCAAAACAGCATTTTAGTCTACTGTACACTTATCCATTCCCACACTACACACATAGTGTTGACTCTGATCCTCAACCAAAATCATTGGTAAATTCTCTAACTACAGACTCAAAAATTTGAACCCCCACAAGAATAACTTTTGGCCCATTTTTTTTCTTAAAAAAACGATTGTACTTTGTGCAAGAGAAATGTTGGTACAATCCACCAAAAGGGGCTGAAAACATTAAAAAAGTTTGCTTTTGTGATTGGCTAATAATACTGTTTTAGTCACTAAACTTTCTATCATGGACAAGCTGTGCCTCTGTGGTGTTTTATGCATGGACATTTTGTATGGAGTTCAACGACCATGAATGGCTGTGTGGTAACATTACAGTGTATACAGCTTAGAGGCAGGAATTTGCAACAAAAACAATCACTAATAACATGAATATTTAGTGAGATTAATTTCTAGTATAAATATTTACAATAATAAAACTAACATGGTTGTATCAACTAATAAACTAAAACAATCAAATTTACAAAACCAAACTCAGAATTTTCGTCATTGATCTTCATAGTTAAAACAGTGAACCCTTTCGATTATGCATGTATAAGCCTAAGGCTAACGTTACATAGACACAAACAATCGAGTCTTGGGAATATGGAAGGCCTAGCTACCATGAGAAAAATCATGAATTAAATAGAAAGTAATGATGATAACTGCAAACAAAATTTTATGAAAATTTTGATCAGTATGAAACAGAATAACAATAAATAAAATAAGGCTAACTTTGTCTCTCTCCGGGTTAATACAAAATTACGGGTTATGATTGACAACACATATCAGCAGTATGTGTGTGTGTGTACATATGCAGCACTCGAGCATTGTGCACACATATTATGGTATAATTGTATGTATGAGAATTCCAATGCAAGTCTAGTCTTACTACAGGCTGTACTTGGCAGGCAGGCCAAACTGGTTAAAATGAAGACATTGAACATGACTGGCCAAGATTGCTGTTTTGTTTATGTTTTACAGGTCATTGACTGTTTGTTTCCTTGAGATATTATGTAACATTAGTATGGTTTGGGCTTCTTTTTTTCCAATATAATGAAACTTTCCAGGAAATAAGGCAACAAAATTAGTCGAGTGAAAATGCAAAATAAAAAGTAATTGTATTTTTTGGAAATAAATAAGATATACAAACATCAAGCTTCTTGTAATTGGGTCTTTGTACATTGATATTGTCATAATAGGATCTTTCAATACAGCCCTCCAGACAACCTGGAAATTTCCTTAAAAATCAAGCTCTGCAATACTTTTTTTTTTTTTTGTATCAAAATATTGATATAAATTGTGAAAAAATGTGTAACTGGTATATATTTGTTGAGACAAAAAACAATCTATTTTGGCATGAGATCATATAAATTCTCCTTAGATGTCTGCTAAAAGCTCATCGGGTTGATTTGAAAAAAAATATTTTTAGGGCTGTTGATGTGTAACATCCCAAAAGAATTGTCGTAAAATTTTAATTTAATAAGTCCATCTTATACCTGGAGAACCAATTTACATATCATATTCTTTTTCTGGCATGTGCAGATGTGTTTAACAGTCTTTGTTCATGAAAATTGGTATGTATAGTTCCTTGACCACTATGTCGGTCATATCCCACTTGGTCTGGTAAGCAAAAGGCCTCATTGGTACTGATACAGCAGATGTTTGGTTGAAATATTATCACAGTCTTTGCCTTCACTCGTAGGTTCTTAGAAGTGTATTAAGCCAGGGCTTGAAATGAGTGGTGTCTACTGTAGCTGCCTAAAAGTCTGTGAGTTCTAGTATTGAAGCAGTGACAATTGAGGGGCACTGGTATTTATATTTCCAGTTCATAATATAATCTGAGCATGTTTATGAAAATTCAGACAGTTTTATACAATCATAAAAGTCTCGCACACAAAAAAATAAATCTGGGTGCAAACGTAACATTTGTAAGGAAAACTACATTACAACAATTAAGTTTTTCTGATTGTTTATTTCACATCTTTCAGTGGGCTTCTGAAAGTTAAAATAGCAAGTTTAAGAAATGAATGCATTCAATAGTTTTTCGTTATATATATATATATATATATATAATGTACAAAGTTAATGGTGGCCTTTGCTAGTTTATGTGTTTGTGACACCTCTTCACTGTCCGATAGTAATTGTTGTCATGATCAGTACAGCCAAGGTTAATAGTACAGGTCTTAACCCTTTCCTTGGTTTACTTTATATAACTGGTGCTTTCCATGTTTCGAAAAAGATTTGCAAGAGTTAATATGGGCCAACCATTTTTTGCCATTTTTTTTATTATTTGCATGTTATCATATATTAGAATCAGTGCTCTCCAGATGACATTGTTTAAGCTGATCTTCCATCAGTTTATTCTGAATTATGTATCAAAAACTGGAGAAAAGCATTCCTATCATTTACTGTAGTTTCATTGAAATTATATACTTGTATAAATTTAAATATGTAAATATTTTGTCAAAAAATATATTAACAGATCATGAAAACTTTTGTTTCATTAATATATAAGCTATCAAAAAAGAGAGAGAAAAAAAAAACACCTGTATTTGAAGTAATTTTAAAATGTTTGTACTTGTCATAACATATTTAAAAAAAGTGAACTTCCCCAGAAATTCAAATTATATTTGATAAAGGGCACTTGACTCATGAAACTGTTTTTCTTTTTAATGTAACTGGAAGACATTTACCAGTTGCCATAAAAGTTGTTAAGGTTAAAGCCCTGTAAACCACTAATATAGTTGTCTACAAAATTTCCTAATCTTTATTGTAACTGTTCCTGTGTGTAGGGTATCCTGTTTCTCAACTTGGGTATTTTTAATAGATGTGACCATTTTCCATCATTTCTCTATAGGTTTTGAGAAAACTTGAAAAAAAAAAAATAATAGTCTGTAGGGCTGACCTTTAAGTATTAGACAATTATCCAAATGGTGTAGTTAATTCAATCTGAGGTGTTCTTTTGAATTTAATTTATTTCCTGCAAGTGTGTGAATAATTTCCTTGCAATTATGTTTAGTGAAAAGTTCACATTTATAGTGCAAACTAGGGTGAGCATTAAATTAATTGACTCTTTGATGAAGTCCTTCGTTGAGAAAGTTATGTCTAAATTTGGCAAATAGTTAAAAGTGACCTCAAAATTATTAATATATAATTTAAAACAAATATTTTATGACTTATTGCAAAAGATGGAGTCTTAATTAATGATTAATCCTGAAATTTCTTTTGCTGTTAAAATTATCCAAATGATACTTTAATTTTCTCGATTAAAATGTTTTTTAAGGTCAGTAGTGAATACCACTTTTGTTTGGTTTTTTTTCTTTTAAACTATTTGTTCCAAACTTTGATCAAATTGTAAGTTTTGCAAATGACCTAGCTTCAATGATTGTGATTAGAAGTGCTAATGCATTTTCATTTTTTTAAGGATATCAGACCTTTAGTTCTAGATATGCATAAAAATGTAAAGATGTAACCGTGGAGATCTACATTAAGGATCAGAGGTTTACTGTACTTATATGTAATTAAGTCATAAGCTCTATGTATTAAATTCAAGATTATCTCAGGATCAGTATTGGTCAAAAATACTAGAAAAGTCAATTATTTCATAGTTAACTTAATCAGATGACTTAAAAACTGACAGTTGTTATTAACTGTATATCATTTCAGTCCTGCTCTAACCAAAAGCATTCTAATCATTTGTGCACAGGGTGAATATCAGTTCTTAATTACTACATATACTGTCACAAGGAGCATTCTGTCCATTTATATAATAATATACAATACAAAAAAAAAACTATAGTTAGTTATGTAAATGATTTTGTTCTGCAATACTGTGTAGGATAGATTCAATAAAACATTACACTGCATGTTAGAATTTATGCATACTTTTATTTAAAGAGGAATCAAAGAAAGAGAAAAAATCATGTTTAAGGTATTTTAAGCTTCAGCCTCTTGGTTTATGGATAGTAGGCAATTCAAGTTCATACAACATGAGCATAAGAACTACATCAAGACAAAAGGAATATTTTTAGAACATAGACTAGAGAAGTTTACACATGTTTAAAACTATGTAATCATGATGCACTACAAAATAAAAAGTAGATAACCATAGCATTACTTTTAATATTTTGGTATACAAAATCTATTAATCCCACCAAATTCTGAAAGTTTTTCTGTATTCTAAATAAATTATATATATATTTTTTTCTCTTGTTTCTTGATTGAAAGAATACTAATTAATAACTATGCATGTAAAATTACAAAGAAAACATAAAAGACCATTAATATTTTATAACGATATTTGTGTATAGCACATCAATAAATGAAATTTTTTTAGAGTTCATTTACACACCCAGTGAATAAAATTATCCCAGTCCTTTTGTCCTTTATGAAGAAAAAGAATGGATGGTGTGCATAAAAGTTTGGTTGATAAGTAAAACCAATAATACCAACACCTGTTGCAGCAGTAGCCATGCTGCCTTTCTCATTTACTTCAATAGTAGCATGATGTTTAACATGAGAAACAAACATGTCCCTTCCACCATTGATTCCCGATAGGTCTGCTTTTTCTTCCGAGAATAGGCTTAATAGGCCAAGTGACTGCAGTGTCTCAGAAAGTTCTTTCTTATATGATAGCGTAAATTTGGGTAGGGTTACATCAACTGTAGTTTTTGTCAGTTTTTCAGTGACTTGTTCCAATATTTTGGAGCTCAAACGTCTTTCTAAGTTTAAAATTCCATCTTTCATGACTGGAAGAATAACAAACATGCTAATGTATGTTCCATTGTAGGGTAATTCAATGACTTTGGCATCCAAATCTTCTATGTAAGCAAATGGAACTTCATGCCTTAAATACATTAATGGAACTGATTTTGGATTTTGTCCATTATTATAGAAAGTTCCTTCTTTTAGAAGGAACTCAGAAACCCAGGCACCCTGAAAGTAAACAGCATTTACTAAGACCAAACGAGTATCAGAACTCAAAGGACTTTCAAAAAGTTGCTTGATCTCATGATGCGTGTTCTTGTCTACCCATGAATTAATTTCATTAACTGATTTTTCTCCATTATTAGCAAAGTCAGTTTCCGTAATTTCAGCTTTATATATTTCTTCTAGAGTTTTTTTATAACAATTCAGTATCAAAGAATCACTTTGATAAAACATTGAGTTAGCTACAATTAGTTCGTATCCTTCTTTAGATCTTTCTATATTATGAAGAATATTTTGGAAACCTTTGTGAATGTCACCATTATAAAGTTGTTCATCATTGTAACCTAGGGCTAATTCCATCTCTTGTGCTGTTTCATGTTTGGCTCCAAGGTATACCATGCCCATGGCTACTGAGATACTCAGAGGAGAGATTAGATGATTTTCATTTTTTGGTAACTGCATGTAAAGACGAAGAGCAAACTTATTGATAGCTTTTGCTAGCTTATGTGTTACAGTGCTGGTGACACCTATCCATTCTCTTGTAGTAACTGTTGTTATGATCACTAAAGCCCAGATTAGTAGTACAAGTCTTAATTTCTGCATCTTTGTACCTGTCATAGGAGAAAAAACAAAAATTGTAATTCAACAGTATTTTAATTAATCTGCTATCTCCACTTAAAATTAGATTAATATATGTAGTGACGATTTTCATATAAAATATCTTAGTTTCAAGGGTCTAGTTTCGTTTTTAATACAATAGTGTATTCTTAAATTTATAGAAACTGATCAACCCCAAGTACTTGTTTTTTGAAAAAACGAGTTAACACGTATTTGAAAAAAGATCAAATTAACAATTACCGAGAAAATTGTGTTATGATATACTGATTTGAAGCTCCTGTAATGTATAACTTTATAACACAGATCACAATAACATTTAATAGCATGTGAAGAAAAATGAAAGGAAAGAAAATGGTAAGTGCCATAAAATTAGGAAAAACTTCTTTTGCTTGAGTATTTCTCAATGGCAGTTAACCATATTTTGTAGGTTAACAATGACTAATGTTTCGACATTACACTTATGGATGTCCAAAATATAATTTGGTGATATTACTTCAAATTTATTCCAAGAAACAACGAAAAGGATGCTTGAGCTTTTCATTACAACTATACATCAAGTAATTATTTAAATTCTTCTTAATATCATATCTTCTTAATTTTATTAGATGCTAAAAAAAAAAAATTATTATATAATTTATAATATATATTCTTCCATTATCTTGGAATGTTGGGAATATAAATATGAAATATATCCTCAGCACCCAAACAATGCATTTTACATCTTTTTCTGATGATCTTTATGAATATGAAAGTAAGAACTTGAAATTCTTAAACTCGGTAGTCACATTCTTAACTGCTAACAGTATTTCTATTGACAAGTATTCTTACAAATTTAAGGTCTATTTAATAGGTTGATAAAGTTTAACACTTCTTATATTTTCACTACCATTCTTGTTGTCAACAACTGAAAACCAAATTCTTTTATAAATTCCTTCATATTTTTCTTTATTTTCCCATACTATTCCAATACTGTATCTTTATACTCATTCAAATAACAGTTTTGTCAGTTTTTTTTTTTACCCTTCAAATACCTGAGGGTTTAACCAATGTTTAATCTACATTTATTTCACAAATTTTTTAATTTTTATACCAACTTAATATTCACTTCACACTGCAATAATTTGCAAAAAATATAGAAGAAACTTTTATGGAACTTTTCGTTATTGTTTACTCAATATTTATCATATTTCAGTATTAGTGCAATTATTTATCAAACATTTTTAAAGGGATTGTATATTTTGCTATCTTTTACTGATAAATTCAGCTTACAACTAAGATACTTGTACTAAACTGAATTGACAGTGATATACAATATGTTGATCAAAAATTTTGAACCTAAATATTTATGTATATTGTTGCTACTTCATTCTTTCTTTGTTGAAAGAATAAATTGTACTTTTTTTTAATATATCCAATTTTCTAAATCATTATTGTATCTAAATTTACAGCTGTTACCTAAATAATATTCTAATGTATTAAATGCAATCTGTAACCCAATTTTTGTTAGAGTAAAATTAACTCATTAGCATGCATTGAACAATTTACAGTAACTTATGAAATATATGAAGCATGATTTTCAGGTAATGATTTATTAAATCATTTGTATACGAGGAAAGAGCAAAGCAGAAGAAAAAAAAAGTTGTACTTAACCCACTTTTTTTACTTTCAAACATGGCAGGTAAACTTCTTTGCCTTAAGACAAGGCCTATCATGCTTATAATATAAACTGATGTTCAAATCACTAGCATTTTTTCTTCTATACTTAAAAAAAAAAAAAAGATATTACAAAACTTTTTCTTCTTCCAGTATCAATTATTGAAATCTATATGTTTGAAAAACACACATTATCACGTATTGAATAACCAAAATGAAATATTATCTATCATCTAGTTAGAATATTAATTACTAAAAGAAAT
>NW_013667074.1:24090-25489 GCF_000517525.1 Limulus polyphemus
CCTGTGAATGCGGCCTGTAACAGTCTGTTAGATAGGGGAGGGGGGCAACTGCCCAGAGGCCCGGGCGAATGAAACCTGGTTCCGTGTATCAAAGAATAACAAGTTTTCTGCCAGAGGGTCGGCATCTGTCGTCCTACAACTTTGGGCAGACATTAAACAATACAACAGAGAACGCAGCCAGTCGAGTTTCTATAGGCTGTGTCGTTTAATACAACAGTAGAACCTTTCTTTCTGTAAACAGCGTTACCAAGTTCGTTGTTTCGTCTTTGGAATGTGCACGTTCAATTTCACAGACATGTTCGGTATTAGGGTGTTTAGAGATCAAGTGAGTTTAGTACACCCCCCTTTTTAAGAGTTTTTGAAAGGTTGTTTATTAAATGAGAAAACAAACATTCATATATAAAATAAAAAATTACAATACAAGGTACTGTAGAAACCATTGTAATGTTTTAATCTGGCCCTACTTCATTTTAGGGACAAGTTTTATAAAGTGCAGTTTCGTTACATTTCCGAGTTAAGATTCTTTCATAATTTCATTGATAGCTTACATTTTATACTATTGGTATTTTAAGTTGTATTATTTAATACGAAATACGTGTATTACAAGAGTTTAATTAATTAAAAGCGCTTTCCAGTTTTAGAAAATGTTAAAACTAAAGGTTTTGATAAAGTTTCATGAATTTGTGGTAAGTTGAAGAGCATATAAATGGCTTTGTAGCCATTTCTTCAGTTTCCACAGCAGTAACAACAGACAGACAGACACACACAAAAAGTTAACAAGGAAAGTGGCAGGTATACACCACTTTATCTTCCATGGCAAAGTCTGTGCGTTACTTACGGATAAAAAAAAACGCGCATTCAAAGTTCGTTAAACTAAGCAAAATCCTCTTCAAAATGGTCCTGTCAGCCGGATCTCGTAAAGTCCGGGTTCATACTAATAATTGCATTCCAAAACTCAGCGCTGTCCTGTTTATCTTCTTACGAACGCAACTTATAATTCGACGCAGCTTAAGTATTAAAAAAAAACAACAAAACAATAACAACAACTTCAGATTTAGTAAAGTAGAAAATATTAACAGACAAACACCTTTCATGATTATTCGCTCTTTCAGTTTCTGTAAGCTTACTATCTAATCAACAACACCTAATTGTGAAAAAAGGTGCGGCAAAAAATGGATTGAGTGTGCGACTTAAAGGAATAAAATCAAAACTGGCGGCCAAACTGGCAGCTAGACTTATTGCATTGATAAGAATTTTACAACAAATAATCATTCATTAGTTAGCCAGGCCACGTATTTTGATTTCATTCCTTCAAGTCACACACTCAATCCGCATCTTTTTCTCACACTAAAGGTTTTTTTTTTTTTTTTTTTTTTTTTATATATATATATATATATAT
>NW_013667074.1:25585-34548 GCF_000517525.1 Limulus polyphemus
TTTTTTTTTTTTTTTTAAGGTTTTTTTTTTTTTTATATATTAGATACCATGAATTTTTTGTCAATATACACCAACAAACCACAGCAAGTATAAAAGTGCCACTCGATAGTAACCCACGTTAGCTTTATGATCACAATCCTATTATTCGGAACAGACCTTTACAGAACCAACCAGATTTTTTAAGATATATGGTGGTAATTTTTCCTCTCTAAAACAATGTTAATAGCTTCCTTTAAACTAACGCCATGGAATCTTGGTTAATGGTTTCTTGTTACCAGTGGCATGCAGTCGGTACAGCCTTATCAAGCATCATTATTTATACTAATTGCTTAAGCTAATATGACACAACGCTATATACTCTTTAATTAGGATAATTTGATAAAATTTAGTAAAATTGGCAATGAATAATTAACAATAACCGTTCACCCGTATGATTGTTTTAAAAATTTGAGCTAGAAACTGCTAATCTAATTTGCTTGGCCTAATCTATACTTATGTATCTACACGTCCTTTAACCTTGTAGTTTTGCTACTCTAAATCGGCCGTTTTATACCCGAATGACAAAAAACTAAAAATGGTCCGCTTTTACTTTTAGATGAAGCTGTAGTAAAAATGTTAGATCGATAACTCAAGTGACTTTTTGCGTAGGCGTGCACAAAAATTTGTCAAAATTGAGCGGTTTTTGTTGAATAAATTTGTAAAAGTGGCTTATATTTACACCAAATGAGGCTCCTGATTGTAGGTTGAAAAGATCGTTCAGTGTATGAAAGTTGGGAAAAAAATCCATAAAAGTTAAATGTTTTTTTTTTGTTTAATCAAATAAAGTTTCTGCACACTTTTTTTAGCAAAGAAAAAATAGAAAGAAATTAATCAAAATTGGAGATGCTATATTTAAAGTATTTCTTAATGGATTGCCCTGAAATTTGGTATGTGAAGTACGTCAAGTAGAGCACATCCACTGAAAATATGCGATACTTTGGATCACTCCTGTTAATAACACACAACGTGTCCTGCAACAGGTTATTTTGGCCGAACGACACACTACTGTGCGTCTTGATAGTATAGTTGCCGTCCACAAATACACAAACTGAACGGTACTTTACATAGTTTCTTATCAACTTCAAATTAAATTCATTCGACCAATCCTGAGAGCCCTCAGAAATGAGCCCTCGTATGAAAATATTTAAAATACAAACTTGTATACTCACTTTGAACGATTCCCTAGATGCTCTTGCCAATTTACATGTAAACCGACGAGTCCAACACCTTACAGATCGTCAAATCCCTATGACTCCGTACTGGGGCTTAGCCTCAGGTTTCAATATTTCAAAAACATCAATTTAACTTGTTTTATACGGCTCTTTAAATGTTAATACAAATTTTCGAGGAAATGTGTTCATTCAAACATGAGAGACCCCGAGAAAGCCTTGAACCCCTTTGGTTCGCTTATATTTTTGAAATTAAGAAACTACTTTTCAATTCATGTTGTCAAATTGGATGGGAATCAAAAATCTAATAAACAAGAGATACTTTAACAAGGTGTTTAAAGTGGGAACAGTGAGTATTTAACGGTGTTTTGGCCTTGGGACTTATTACTCACTACATAGTTTTCTAGTAAAGTTAAGAGTATGTTAATTAAAACTGTAGGTCTAGTCAAGTTGAATTGTTCTAACTCTAAGTAAATTACTTGATTGCGAGGAACAATTACTTTCCTGGAAAAATCATTATACTGCATTGAGATATGAAGCTAAAGTTTACCACATAATATATTTTCTTACCTGCACAACGTTTTCGCTCATTCAATTTAATCTGGCAGGTATCTGTTGGTGTTAGCTTAAATGTTTAATTCGATCTACCTCTCTGCAAGATGTCGGTGGTTGTTTATACAGTCCACGAGGTACCACGTCCACGTTTATCTATAAAAATTTCTTGAAATATGGGGAAAACCTTTTTTTCAACTCGCTGTACAGAAACTTATCTATTGAAAAACCACAAAAACAACAACAGCTTTTGGCATTCTCGTATTTTACCGAATTAAATAACATACAAATTGCGTTCATGAAGACGGAAAATACACGATAATAATATTGCCGAGTTCTAGTTATAAGTTATAGAGCTCAAGTCAAATATCTGCAAGACTGCAAAGGTTTCAACTGCTTCTTTACTTCGCTGTATTGATAAACGATTAGGAATGAATTTGTTCGCACGAGAAAGTTATTTAGTTATGTAAAAATAACAAAAAACAAACCAAGCTACAGTAATAAGTAAAATGATAGGCCAGTTACTGTGAAATACATAAAAATTACAAAGTAAATGAATGGAAAATTATTTTAAAACCGGAGTATATTACTATGTTTAGATGAAAACTTAGTAAATACACAAAGTTTAACACCTACCTTGTCCAAACACAGAGAACGGATGCGGTTCATTTTAACCGCCAAAGGGTCGGTTTGAATACGGTGTTAAATCCATAAGTCAGTGACGAGTTTAACTCGAAAAATGTTTTACATGCTAACCATGTATAACTTTACTTATCACGAGATCCCTAATTAGGGACATAAGCAATGTAAACGTTAACCCTAGTACAAATCAGTACAAATTATTATATTACTACAATATAAATATAATGAACAAATTAGTACACGGTCCTAGGGATATTAAAAGTACAACAATGTGTATAAACAATTACTATAAATCTAAAATATACTTAAGATAATGAAGTGTAATAAATAACACTACATCTTTGATTAGCTTATTTATAAAGATACATACCACGAAGAACCAAATATGCTGTAGTTATACAAGTTAACGTGACAAACTTACAAGGTTTTATGACTGCGTACACAAGGGCAACTCTCTGCGCAGAAAATGTCAGCACGACTGTCGAAGAAGAGCAATAACGAATAGGTTGATGATCAGGTTTTCTTGTTCAACCATTTGTAGCGAACGTGAATAAATGGTTGCTACATCTGATAGATAAACCTTACTTTTCCCCTTAAAAACGATGCTGTAGAACAAGTAATAGTAAGTACATGTTTAATATTAAAATAATTTGACGTATATTAGTAAGGGCTGGCGCTATGGGGGGGGGGGTGCCTTAAGGGGCCTTACCCATCCAATTTAAACCATGCCCTCCTTCCCAGATTACAAATTAACATAAAATATATGACAAATACAAACCAAAAACTAAAAGAAAATGCAATTAAAGCTAAAATAATAAGTATTATCATAATAATGTACAGTGGCGTGTAATAGTAGTGAATACCAGTTGCTTGATTCCAATTACCGTTTCCAAAACTTTCCACCACCACCACCCTTTCCTCACAGAGCACATGCCGCCGCCGATACCAATATTAATAAAAAAAAGTACATCCGCACGTAACAAGGAAGGCACATCCCTCAAGGCCCCCCAGTAGCATAGCGGTATGTCTGCGGACTTACAACACTAGAAACCGGGCTTCGATACCCGTGGTGGGCAGAACACAGATAGCCCATTGTGTAGCTTTGTGCTTAACTTCAAATAAACAAAGCATCCCTCAAGCCAAACCAGAGTTACAAGTAACTTTTGGTAACATTTTTCAGAATTTTTGTGCAAAGGTACACAATTGGCTATCTGCACATAGCTGTCCCTAATTATATTTTAACAATAAACTACAGTAAACGGAACAAACTGTCAGAAGTCTTGAAATTAAAGAAACTAGTTTCCACACATTCATGTGCCATCTTCAGTCTCTCGTTGTCTTCCAGCAGGAAAACTGGTCAACAACGTCTATATGACCAAGGAATTTTGAATTTTCTTAAGCATACAGAAATTCGGGAAGTTGTTAAATGCCCCTGAAGGGTGTTAAAATTTGGCAGGCTTATGATAAAGCAACTTTCGACGATTCTCTTTTTATGTAGCTATCTATTTTGAATAAAATTCTTGTTGATTTCCAATTTATTTTATGGCCAGAATATCTCTCATATGAAGAAAAATGGCGTTGTTCGTATTTCCATATTTGATCTTTTTTTAATGTTCAGAAACTCTTTTGTCAACACTTCTTCCGGTTTCACCTACATAAATTTTGTCACAGAGTTGGCATAGTGTAATATAAACACCTGTTTTTTTATCTTACGGTACTGTTCCATTTGAACTCAAATTATATTTAACGATATTTGGATGTGATTAACCATTTAACCACCAAGTGGATTGAAATCAACTACATTTGTTTCAAAATAGATAACTACATAGAAAAAAGAATCATCGAATGTAACTTAATCATAAGCCTGCCAAATTTTAACACCTTTCGAGGTCATTTTAAGTTAAACAATTTCTTCGTCGTTTCATTGATATTTCTTTGGTCAAGTGTCCTGGGAGGATCAGGTACACCCTAGACCTCTACCAACTTCTTTGGCTGTTGGTTTGGTTCGTGTGTGTCGTATATGAAACCTTCACTTCTTGTGCACGGGAATTCAAAATTCCAGGGTAACGCAGGCGTAGCTGACCAGCTTTTCTGCCAAAAGACAACATGAAACCGAAGAGAACACACTAATGTGTCGAAGAAAAGTTTCTTCAATATCAAGATTTCTAAGTTTTTTTCAGTTTACATCTGTTTTTTGTTCTCTCTTACTTATTATCAATAAAGTATGTTAGGAATGCATCAAAGTAGACTTGCGTAGAATCTCGGTAGTTTATAGGTAAGTCTGAGGGCTTATACCTCTAAGATTCGGCTTTTGATACCTGCAGTGAGCAGGTCACAGATAGTTCATGTGTAATTTTATGCTTAACAAACAAACAAAATTTGTGTGAAAATGTCCATAGATGTTAAGTACCATCTATTAAACAAATTCTTTATCATTGAAAATGTTATTGTTGTATAATGATAAACTATATTTTGTTTCTGAAGAAAACCTTTCACTCACATCACAAGTAATTGTAACAAAACGCTGTGATATGAAATACCTTTAACAATTTTCTTTTACTTGTATATTATTCACTACATGCCACTACGTTATTTAAAATCAGAACCAATTCTCCATTCAACCTCACCATTCTTGAAGGTCCTCACTAGCCTTTGTCAACTCTTCGATGGAGTTTAGAATTATCCTTCTTAGGGTCTCTTTGGGTCGACCTCTTTCTTGTTCCATTCATAATGTCATATTGTAGCCTGTTTTGAAGGAGGGTTGCGTAGCATTTTTAGGACATAGCACAGGTCTCTTCTGGATGACTTTAGTGTCATAAAGTTGTTGAGACCGTCGTCGTAGGTCTTTGCTGGCAGCCAGATTTTTCTATCCAATGAAAAGAAACTTCCAGATAGACTTATTTTCAATGGAAATTAATTTATATTTTATTTATTTTGTGGATCTCAGACGTTTAGACTCGCAAGTTAAAGTAGATATAATGTTTGAATTGAACATCTGTAGGTGTTTGCGTATACTGCATGTTTTTGATAACCATAGTTTCTGGAAATTAGAGGACGTTCACTGAACCATCGTTTATTTCAAGCGTTTTGTGAAAGCATGGATTCCGAACACACGGTTCTACTGTACCACACGGACGTGAAATGGCTAATCCGTGGACGTGTCTTGCAGCGTATATTTGAGCTTCGTGAGGAGATCAAGACATTTTTAAAGGATCAAAAGTTGGATCTCTTTTCTTCATTTGATTCCCCAGAGCTTGTGCAAATGCTAGCATTCTTGACCGACATATTTACTCACTTATATGAACTAAATATTTCCCTCCAAGGAAATAATAAAAACGTGGTTATTGCACATGAAAAATTGGCTTCCTTCAAAGCTAAAATTCCTTTGTGGTTGAGAAATATTGAGAAGGGAAATTTGGCTAGGTTTCCATCGCTGGAAGAAGTTGTTTAAGAACACGAGTCATTACTTCCAGAAGTTGCCACAGCAATACGCATTCACCTTGAACAGCTAGCTATTAAATGACTTTGATGGGTATTTCTCTGCAGGAAATTTGGAAGCCAGCGACCGCTGGATAAGGAACCCGTTTCTGTTTCAGTTAAGTGATATGCCTGACGAAGATCCTTTCAAGGAGGGAATAATTGACATGCAAAATGATCATGCTGCAAAAATGGAGTTCGAAGTGAAGACTTTAGAAAATTTGTGGGCATCACAAATAACAAGATTCCCAAACATTTCCAAGAAAGCACTTACTGTACTTGTTCCCTTCGCAACAACATATATTTGCAAAGTTGGGTTTTCGACTCTTCTTCATGTGAAGTTTCGAAATCGCCTCGATGCTCAGCACAACATGCGCATCGCTCTCAGCAAAATGGAACCCCGTATTCCAGATATAATTGCGAAGAAACAAGAACAAATGTCACATTGATAGGATTTGATATGAGTTTTCGATACTACGTACATCTAATTTGTGTGAAAATAATTTTTTCTGACTCATGATAACGTGTTTTCTTTTTTGGCAAATTCACACACACACACACACACGGACACATACATATAATTTTTTCTGACTCATGATAATATGTTTTCTTTTCTGGCAAAATAAGTGTTTTTCTTCTTTTTGAAAATTTGTGTTAATTAAAAATGCTCATTAATTAGTACTTAATAATTTGACCTGAAAAAAAAATAATTTTTTGCCTTTAACTCTGGGGTGCGTGATGGCATTTCAAAATCTCAAGGGGGTGCCAGCATTGAAAAAGGTTGGGAACCACTGGTCTAGAGCAATATGAAATAGTAGAGGTGAAAAAAATTATCTCTTTCTGACACCGCTTTCGAGATTGAAACGTATACTCAAATTCACGTGTGCTGCACAGTTACAGCTATGAAAAAAAAAGCTTTGGTGATGTTCCTTAATTTGTGTGAGATGCCATAACATTGTAGGATGTGCCAATGTGTAGGCTGTGAAAAGTATTATTGAAGTCAATGAAGTTTAAATATTAGTGGACCTTCACATTCAGTATATTTTTCAATGATTACTCTGAAAGTAAAGACTTGATTTCCATAAGTAACCCGGTCAGAAACCTTCTTGTTCTTCTAAGATATTATATACAGCTTGGTTGAGTCTGCAGAGTTTTCATTATTCAAAGCAATGAGATGACTCACCAGTTGTTACATTCTGCGAGGTCATCTTTTTCTATTGGGTCTTCATGATTATCACATTTTTCCTCTTTGTTGTTCCACACATGGTTGACGAGTTTCACTACTCCTAGTATGTCCGTTACATTTCTCCTGTTATGTGCTCCTCACTAGCAGATTTGTTATGTTATAGAGATATGGCCTATTTCCCTTCGCCAGAGATGATCGGTTCCACTCTGGTGTCTATAATTTCCGGTATGTGCTAACATTATTCGCAGATATTTATCAGATAAGGTGAATTTGGTAGATTAAGGATTTCTTGGAAGTACTCAGTCCATTTTTGTACATATTCCTTCTATGTGGTAATGACGTGGCCTTCCTTGATTGTCGGCGGTCCACCACGTGCAGTAAACATATCTTGAGTAATCTTAACAAAACCTTGAGACATAAACTACCTTAAGCAATTTTCGGCTATTTGTATTGAAATCACTAGATGACACCATATTCTTTAGAATGCTTTGGAAATAACTAAGAAAATATAGAAAATTAATATTGGTCTTTAAAATAACATAGGACACGAAGAATGAAATATATTGTATTTTTTTACAGTTGAAATTTTTATTAGGTATTATTCTCTGCATTGAACGAACCGCACTTATCGTTCATTAAACTTCGGTTTGAGTTTATTAATTAATATACTTTCCTTTATTCGTAGTTCTTATTCACTGTTGGCCTTAAGCAAATTGTCCATTTATAGGTTTATTACATCCATACTCCGCATGCCTCTTAATATTTGAAAACGACATTGATCTTAAGAAGTTTGGAAGGTAGGCTTATGGTCTTTATATCTGAAAAAATACTGCAATCTGTATAGAGGCTTAAAAAAATCAACTCCACTTGAAGGAAATCTCGATAACTTACGTAAATAATTTCCCTGTATATGGTCAGATTAAAGAAATTTTATATTTACCTACATTCCACTTAAGTGAGTAAGAAAGAATGTGTTTGTTTAATTGGATATGAATTACTTGATTTATAGTGCATATTGGAAAAGTAATTTTAATAAATATTTCTTAATATTATTTATTTCTGTGAAAAAAAATCATATTTACTGGTTAACGTATATGCCTGATGAACCAGTATTTTAACCAGATTTTTTTAAAAAAAAGACAATGGTATATAACTATCAAAGTTTTAAATTTGTTGCAGATGGTTACCAATATAAGTGAAGTATTTCAAATAGTATGAATAGGCGCAAAGTAACATTGCTTTAAGATCTACCGCGTTAAAGACTTATCTGAAGCGCCTTCTTAAATTTTGATAAAAATATTTAAATATCCTAAAGTTTAAATTTATCTAAAGAATGCAAAATTTTTCATTAAAATCTGTCATCTTTATCATGAATAAAAAGGTTTAAGAATTAAAGTCGGTGATTATGTTAATATTCTACAGTGAATTTAATATTAGGATGTCTACTGTTGAGATAATTCCAAAAACTCTCAACATGTTCGGTTTCTCTGAAAGTAATAAAAGAATTATCTACATATATTCTATAATACACTGCTTTAATC
The DNA here is from genome assembly GCF_000517525.1 of Limulus polyphemus. NCBI lineage: Eukaryota > Metazoa > Arthropoda > Merostomata > Xiphosura > Limulidae > Limulus > Limulus polyphemus. The sequence goes on from NW_013667074.1 coordinate 34,192, forward strand.
TTCGATAATACGCTGCTTTAAGCTAAGAAGAAGAAAACTCAAAATTGTAAGGTTTTTATTCTATACTATTCTTTATCAGTCATTAAATCATAGTTTCATGATGACGAGGAACCCACTTGACAGTTACCGTCCATACCACTTTACTCATATATGAAATTATTGATAATTTTCTTGACGTTTTAACATAAGCTTAAACTACAATATGTTTTCCCAAAAATATAGCTTTAACACTCTCCTGTCTCTGATTGAGGGAAACATAGGATTATTTACAGATTCTGGAACAAATGTAAAGTAGCTATCCTTCCCCCTATGAAGCCTCCCAGTGGCACAGCGGTATGTCTGCGGATTTACAACGCT
>NW_013667074.1:35322-40124 GCF_000517525.1 Limulus polyphemus
ATTTACAACGCTAGAAACCGGGTTTTTGATACCCGTGGTGGGCAGAGCACAGATAGCCCTTGTGTAGCTTTGTGCATGATTAAAAAACAAACCACCTGTGAATGTCGGGATAGTTCGGAAACCTTTTTTGTCTTTAATCCGCATTATCCAGTTTACGGAAAGTTTCAGAAGAACAGCGTAACAACTTTGACACGGCTGTTCTCCGAAAAACATGTTATTCAGGGAAAATATGGTTTTCAGTGCCAGTATATTGAAATTAATCATTGTTGTTTCCAAAAAGAACAAATGGCTTTTCATACCGTACTGCGAAAAGAGGGATTAAACGTGATTCTCGTTTCTTACACGCACAGAAAAATAAATAATTTATTTATCCTAAATGGTAAGTCACATTTTGAAGCTACAGAGTAGAAATTGATTTTTATTATCATCTTTTTAAAGTCAGAAACTCCTAATGTTTTTAAAACTTCCTATATATTTACCTAAAACTCCCAGTAGTTTGGTGTTCAGTTATTCTTACAAAATTATAAAAGATCATGATGATATTTTTAAACTAAAATTTGCTTCTTTTACTGTTAAGAATTACAAATTGGATAATAGGTCTGATCATCAGAGACACTTGAATATACTAAACACCTACCTATGTCCTACACTGATTATGTCTTATCCTGAGAGACATGTGGTCACTAAGAACATATCTATGTTAATTTAGAGCTATCTCAACTGCGTAGTGTGGTTCACGTCCTACACTGATTAGGTCTGATCCTTGAGAGAACCACGTGCTTCGTTCGTTCGTTTGTTTGTTTTAGAGCAAAGCCACACAAAGCTGTGTCCACCGCGGGGAATCGAGCCCCGTATTTTAGCGTAGTAAGTCCGTAAAATTATTCTTTGACCCAACGGTAGACTCGAATTTCGTTGTCCATCTTCTATAAAAATATCTTGTTGGGAAACCACTTGGCTACAAAGAACTTATTAACTTAAGGTGATCACAATGAGTGTTACTGTTTATCTCCTATGTTATGTATTCTCAATTTACTTTGAAGTCGATCTGAAAATAGCTGAATTAAGTATTGATTTATTCACTTTTCCATTGCCAGACACTTAACTTCTTCCAGTGAAGCATTATAAGGATATTGGATCAATAATTGATTTATATACATTTCGCTTCCTGTTCACACACACGATTGTTTCAACATCACACGATATTGATCGCTAATTGTTTTACAACGTTTATTAAATTCATTGTCTATCTGCATACTTTTAAGAATCACACACACAAAGACTAGTAAAATTAAACGTTTTTTTCGTTTTAGATTCATCCCAAAGATCTAACATGCTAAATGATTAAACAAAACATAATGATCGACATAATTTAATTTTTATATGATTAAAAATGTTTGTGAATACGTAAAGAAGAATGACAAATTCAATATATTGCACTATTGCTTGAGTACTGTTTTGATATGTTTGTAATACGATGATTTGACGTCACAAAGGTAAGTTACTTTTCAGTTACGGGAAGTAAATGCTAAATATAAGCGTTTGGTTGCTGGTCGAAAGATCCAAGGTTCGATTCGCAGTATACCGCCGTGTAGTTCTATACCTTCATCTGTGAGTGACATTGTAGCTATGACAATCATTCACACTATTTGTTTATAAGCAGCTGCATAGACTGAAGGTGCTGACATCTGGTTTCCCTGCTTCTAGTCAAATGTATATCGCATAAGGTGTCTTTCAGATTAAAAAACAAAAAGCAAAACTTTTAGGTGACATATATTGTTATAATGTTCTACAATAATAAATGGTTCTTAAGTTTGTTTGTTGTTAATCACAAAGCTACATAATTGGCTTTCTGTGCTGTGTCCGCCACGGGTATCAAAATCTGATTTTCAGCGAAATTGTTCTTAAGTAGATATATTAGAAATGAAAAATGTTGATGCCCCCCAGTGCCACAGCGATATGTCGGAGGACTTACAACGCAGGAAACCGGGTTTCGATATCCATGGTGGGAAGAGTACAGATAGTCCACTGTGTAGCTTTGTGCTTAACTTCAAACAAGCAAACAAACACCTGCTGATAATCTAGCTGAATGATATACTATATGATATACAAATAATATAACTTCTAACGTTAAATAATTCCCGATAATCTTAATGAATAACCTTGTCAAAAAGTTGTGCAAAAGAGAGATAAGCTTTAAAACTAGATGGATTTCTTGGCTAAGTTTGAAAACACTACAGTTAAAGAGCTGAATTAAAAAAACGTTAATCTTTACCCAATAAAATTACTAAATCTTTTTCAGTTCATTGCGATAAAAACTAGACTTTAGAGTAGCTAAATGATTACTGTAGAGTAAAAAAAATATTACAATTAGGTTGTTATATACATGAATCATTTAAAAGTCTGCCAGGAAAGAAATAAAAAACACGAACTGTAAGCTATTGTTTTAAACGAAACAGTTGTTGTTAAACTGGTTTGCTGGAATGTTAACTTCAAACGTGGAATTGTTATTAATGCTTTAACTGAATCGAATCATATCAAAGTAGATAGATTTAAAACAGACTTAATCCACGGTGTGAAATACATTGAAAATAATAATATATTTCTTATACATTTTAAAAATTAATGATAAATAACTTTCATGATAAAATTTTAAACACTTCATAACAGCACCTTTCATAATCAACAAACACAAACGGTTGATTTATCTTATCAATGACAGATGGAAAATTTGTTATATGCATCTTATTATTTTATTTAGCATTTAATCTCAATTTAAGATAGAAAGATTATATCCAGTAATATCTGTTAGCAAAATTATGTGATCTTTACATATTCATCTGTTAAGTAATAAAATAATTGCGCATGCGAAGAAATAACAAAATACAAAATAGAATATAAAGTAATTAAAATAATTTTATTCATAAAACACGAAAACAACGTTTCGGGTAACAGCCCTTCATTAAGTTTCCAGTGAGAATGAAAGTGTTAATAGAAACTGTTTGTTTTGTATTTCTATTATATATTCATCTGTTAAACATACTCTTCACTTTAACTACATAGCATACATTTCGTTTCAAATTTGTGAAAAAGTATTGATCATATACAGTTCAACTACCTTTTATTTCATTTTTGTAATAGTTGCTTCAAAGTTCATTTACTCTTCCCAGAAAGATATTAAAACCAGTCCTCTTGTCTCTGATGAAGAAGAAGAATGGATGGTTAACATGAAACATTGGGTCTAAAGAAAGTAATGATATTTCAACTCCCGTTACCGCTGCAGCTTCGCTACCTTCTTCATTCACTTCAATAACAGCCTTATGTTTAATATCAGACACAAACAACTCCTGCTTGCCATTAATACCTGACAGATTGGCTTGGTATGGAGTGAATAGCCTGTTTACTTCAAGTTGCTGCAGAGGAGACACTAGGTCTCTCTCACCTGTTAACTTAAATTTAGGCAGGATGACGTCAACTTTTATCTCTTTTAGTTGGCCAATGATCTCTGTAAAGCTGCTTGAACTCAGCTGTCGTTCCAAGTTCCAAATTCCATCCTTTTTAACAGGAAGAATGACAAACATGCTAATGTCTTTACCTTTGTATGGTAGTTCAAGGACAACAGCATGCAAGTGCTGTATGTATGCAAAAGGAAACTTGCTTTTTTTGTGCATTAGTGGAATACTGGTCTTATTTTTTCCATTGTTGTAAAATGTTCCTATCGAGGTTTCGTTTGGATTAAACTCAGAAACCCAAGCCCCTTGAAAATAAATAGCGTTTAACAAAACCAAATGGGTGTTAGTACTCAAAGGACTGTCGAACAGGTGCTCAATCTTGTTTGCTGTCTTCTTCTTCACCCATGAATTAATCTCATTAACAGCCTTTTCTCCAGCATGAACAAAATCAGTTTCTATTAGTTCAGCTTTATATTTTTCGTCTAGGCTATCTTTATAAGAATCCAAAATTGTATAATTAATTTGACAGAACATTGAATTGGCTGTGAGCAGTTCGTATTTTTCTTTAGTTTCATCAATCAAACTAAGAATATTTTGGAAACCCTGATGAACATCGCTATTAGAAAGCTTTTCATCTTTGTATCCTAGGATTTCCTCCATTTCTTGTGCTGTTTCTTGTTTAGCTCCAAGATACACCATGCCCATGGCTGTCGAGATACTAAGAGGAGAGATAAAAATATTTCCGTCTTTTGGTAACTGCTTATAAAGATGTAGTGCAAAATCATTGCTTGCTTCTGCCAGTTTTATTGAGGTGTTTTCTTTCATTCTCTTACTTTCAGCTGGTCCACCAGTCATCGCGGTTAAAATCACGATCAACACTGTTCATCGAATAATATTATTTTCCCTAAAAAAAAATCGTTTGTTTGAAATTAAATAAATTTACAAGGATATTTGGCTGGTGCACTTATTTTTGTTCATATTTTAAAGAAGGTTGTTAGAGTATATGAAAAAAGTCGGGAGTCATTATGTAGATAAGATCTGATAAGATATTTTATATGAATGAATTCTCATCCAAGTTTCAATTTTTATAATGATGACCAAAAATAGAAAGTATCCAGTCGACCAATCTGAAGCTTAATTTAATTCAAGTTGTTTTCTTCTTTTAAGGACTCTTTTTAACATTATAATATAACAAAAATTCAATTTACAGTCACTGACCATAAATCTAAAACCCCTTCCTCCAAAAATACCAATCTGAGGGTCGCAGGTTCGAATCCTCGTCCCACCAAACATGCTCGCCCTTTCAGCCGTGGGGGCGTTTAATGTGACGGCCAATTCCACTATTCGTTAGGT
>NW_013667074.1:40315-42319 GCF_000517525.1 Limulus polyphemus
ATCAGTAATATTAATAAAAACTTTAACAATTTGATTTATCTATGTTTTTGGGCTTTACTTTAAGATTTAACCTGATTACTTTATCTGTTATTTACATCTCAATTACGATAAATAGGCATGCAAAGTTACATACATGTATATTAATTAGTATATACAAAAGTCAATCCTGTAGCATCATTTATTGTAGTATTATTTGATCCATACGCCAGGAAATCAGTGTTGTAGAAATGTTTCGAATAGAGAATGCTCTATTCCCTTGTTTCTAGATTTTTTTAATGTTTACCTGACGGTTCAGTACACTTGCCCATTTGTCAAGCAAGTTTTCATCTTTTGAAAACTTATAATATAGATGTTAAAATCAAAGTAAAAGTTCGCGTAATAAACTATTTATTATTAGCTCCACGTGAATGTAATCATTATAAGGACTAGATCTAGACCTAAGAATGAAAGTGGCTCATTAAAAAACCTGAAACGGAAACGAAGCAGACAAAAGGCTGCTGAACTACGTCTACGGAGTTCAAGTAAACAAGTCTTTGGTATTATTACAAAAGCCAGTACTCCATATATATGCAGGTTTCTTTTATGTTAATTTGTTTACAAGTTCAGGGTCGATATTGGAATATGGTGTTACCACAATAAAAATATTTGATTTCAGGTATGTACCTGTAAGCTTTCATTCCTGTAGATGTATAGGTCTTAGTCTAGGCTACATGATTGTCACATATGGAGTTGCCTTTTATAATTCAAACGATATATCAGTTAACAATCACTCTCCTGGAGGGGGAATTTGCAGGAGTCGTAACTCTTGTATATTACTATTAGACTATAATTAGGCCTGTAGATATAATAGAGTATATTTATATTTTCAGGGTTATGGAGGGTAACGAATATCTCTCCCTAACTAATGAAAATTTGTAGGATTAAATTAATCACAGTGACAGACTTTTAATAGGTCTGTGGTTAGAGCCTAAATCTATGCTATGTGAACGAGATTATGTGGGATCAATCATGCGTCGTTTAGAGCTAGTAGCATATAAAAGAGTATCTGAAGCCTGGTGTTATTCTTCAAACATCTGGACCGAGAATGTAATGGAACTGTTGACGAAAAGATCTTCAATGCACTGTATAGTTCTAACAACAAGCAAGTTGTAAGAACCAAAGAATCTCTATCTAAAAAGACACTAAAATTAAAGTTGAATCTTAATTCATTAGCGACAGAAATGATAAAACCTTAATTTTTCCATAAATCTAGCTTAATTAATAATATCTTGTAACTTCAGTTTCCATAAATCTCGTTTAGCTGATGATTCCATGATATAATTTTAGTGACTGTAAGTTTAGATTAGATAATCATTGTTTGTTGTAATTTCAGTTTCCATAAATCTAGCTTAGCTGATGATTCCATGATGTAACTTTTGTAACGAATTTGTTATTATATTAACGTTTGTTTGAATTAAATTTATATTTAGAAATATGCATGATACTGTTAAATATGTATTGCGAAAGTCCCGCCTATTCTCCAAAGTTGTAGATAATTCTCGAGAGTAAGAATCAACAATATATGTGTGTACTTAAACGCTTTAATGTGTATTGTTACGTAATCTGAATTTTCTAGAAAAGCTCCACACGCCTATAAATATAACCAACGCGACACGCCAAAAAGAGTATCTATTATTAGTTCGCTATAATCAGTGTGCTCTAAAACTTCCGAAGCTATAAGTATAACTGTGATTGTTATAACGCTTACCAATCGGAAAACTTCAGATATTTGACCAGGAGCATTTACAAAGTTCGAACATCACAACTCATTTAACTTCAGTGGATTTTCATCGGACATTAGTATTTATACGAAACATTACCTAATTTTAACGGTGGAAAACTCAGCGTGTGTGGCAAAGGACAAAGCTAGCTAGCTTCCCGGCGAATCGTACCTACATCAACTCATAATTAACTGGCTCATCGTAAACCCTCGATAAGATATCAAGGAAGTTCCAAACAAGAAAG
>NW_013667074.1:43321-46005 GCF_000517525.1 Limulus polyphemus
TCCGTAAAACCTAGTTTAGTTGATGATTTCTTGAGTAAACTTAGTGTCCGTAAAACCTAGTTTAGTTGATGATTTCTTGAGTAACTTTTAGTGTCCGTAAAAACCTAGTTTAGCTGATGATTTCTTGAGTAATTTTAGTGTCCGTAAACCTAATTTAGCTGATGATTTCTTGATGAAATTTTAAGAAAATCGCAAAAAAACTAAGTGCTTCTTTCCAAATAACACAATTTTACATTATACAAAAATATTAACAATTTGGCTTGTAAACATTTTCTTGAATATATTGCAAAATAAGAAAATAAGGTAGGTATTAGTTACTATTTTTCGTTTTTTATGTGCGCTTCATAAAATCATTATTTGTCGCGATATGTGTGTTTGAACTTTACTGCATGTTTCTTGGGTAAACCTTTTCAGCTAAATCTATGAACTTTGTTTTGAGGATGTTCCTCACAAGAACACACAGACATAGGCATCAAAGCACGTGGTAAAACCTAACTCTTTGAAAAAAATTGATGAACATGATTTGGGAGTTTTTTTTAATTAATATAAAAAAGTTGTAGCCTAAAACGTTAAATACTAAATACTTACATTCGTCTTGCGTAAGAAGTATGTGATGAGAATACTAGTTACTGTTTAAGTTATCTTTAATGTAGCGGCAATCTATGTTAATTATGTGGTACCATTAACTTCATATGTATTATACACGTGAGAACAAAGTCCAAAACATACAGATTCATTTCTCTGGGGCTAGGGTATGATAATTATATCGGGAGAGCGTTTCGTACATCAATGTTTGTTTGTTTTTCATCGCAGAACTACACAAACACAAAGGGCTGTCTGCGCACAGTCACTTCGATTTTTGAACTGACAAACTAGGGAGAAGACAATTAGCCAACAGCCACAACCGCCAGTTATTGGGCTACTCTTCTTTGACTAAATATTAGATTTGAACGTTAGCCAGTCTTATAGCGTACTTACAGCATCAAAGCACGGAGCGCATATTTGTGGCAAAGAACTATGAACACTCGACCTTGACTAATGTTTCAGCTGATTGTTTTAGCAAATCAACAAAACAAACCATTGTTTAAGCGTTTTAAGCTTCTATCTACTGGGAAGATGGGACGATAAGTATAGTTCTTATCGGAGAGGATATTTTTCTTTATTACCAAACTTCTTTACAACAAAGATGAAATTCCGCAAGTGTTTCTATCAAACACTTCTTGTAAATAATACCCAACCTGAAAGCTGATGTTTGTTTGTTTCTAGTTAAGCACAAAGCTACACAAAGGGCTATCTGTGCTCTGCCCACCACAGGTATCGAAACCGGATTTCTAGTACTGTAAGTCCCCAGACATACCGTTGTGCCACTGGAGGGCGAAAGATATGTTTAAAGAGCCGATAGGATTCGGATCCCATGGATAATCCTATGTGTTTATATGCATATTAATACATAATCTAACACAGTCGCGTTGTACTTTCGCAGACATAACGCTGTGCCACTGGGAGGCTGAAAGCTGATAAAACATCTGAACCTTATCTTATTTCTTTACCGTTGAATATTTACATATTTAACGGATTTTGGCTTATTTAATATAAAACCCACAAACAGTCATTAGGTTTCTTTACTGTTACGTTCAAAACAGCAGTAAGTCTTCGGATTTACAACTATAGAAGCAGGGGTAAGATTCCTCTCGGTGGACACAGCTGACGTGTTGACTGTTTGTAGGTAGCCTGTCGATTGTCTGTAGGTGTCGGACGTAACAGTAAAGTAGCCAGCCGATTGTCTGTTGGTGCCGGACATAACAGTAAAGTAGCTAGTTAGTCATGTATAGATGTTAGACGTAACGTATATTGTAATTTTTCTCATATCAAAGCTACATCGAGCTGTTTATTTACTGTTAAGCCTAGCTTTAAACACACCTCTTTATTCTGGAATCTTCAATTATTATATTTAGCACATATTTTAATATTTATTTTCTACTATTTAGCCTAGTACCTACTGTTTCGTTACGAAGCGTAAAATATACGTAAATGCTTATCTTTAGTTTTTTCTTTCATATGGCTCTAGAAGAATAAGGGAAAAACTCTTTCATAATACCTTGCACGAATGTTTTCCCAGAATAATGTTTTAAAACACAGCTCTTATAAAACCAGCGGTATTTTCCCTAACTTGAATACTTAAATCTACCCTTGAGGTACACTGTGTACGAATGTTAATTCCTGGTTATCCAAATGTCGTAAACGAACCGGATTCAATGTAGTTTGACAGGTTGTTAAAATATGTAGTTTCTTATAAACAAATTAGTTACGTCAGCGTGCCTTGTAAATTACATTCAGCTTGTTTTGAAGACAAAATGCTTGACGTGTCATACAAATCTGAATAAAAAACATTAAGTAATATTGCTAAAAATCAAGACAACAATTAAATCTAAAATACTGTTGGCGGATGTGTAAAGCTTTTATGAATTGTGACTTTTTTAGTTGTAATAAACTTCCTAAAATTCATATGAGTATTGGCAAACCCATCATACACAGCACGTATACCAATACTTTCTAGCCCATCACAAAGAGCACTCGTGTGGATACTGCCAAACCCCATGTTACGTATTAGAATTTCAAATGGTCTGGAATTGAGTTAACTGATAATTTAAATTTAGTAGTTAAATTATACTTTGGATTTAGTA
>NW_013667074.1:46932-54300 GCF_000517525.1 Limulus polyphemus
TTGATTCTATCTCGAGAATCTTCTATAACTTTAGAGAATGGGTGGGAGTTTCGCAATACATATCTAACACTATAAGCTATACATGTTTTTTAAATATAAGCTTAATCATAAAGAGCCCTCACTGATGTAGATACTTTCAAATCCATCACAAAGAGCCCTTACTTGTTTGAATACTTTCAAACCCACCATAAAGAGCCTTCACTGACTTTGATGTCACATTTTTGTCCTTTTTTAAATTTTGTTATACTTGTTCAATTATTACATTAGAAATATTTAAACAATACATAATATAGTTTTTAGCTTTTAAACGTGTTACATCTTTTTTTTTCTGAATAGGTTTCTTTGTCTTAGTTCAGAAACTTCCTTCGCTGTATTAATCGCAGGGATAGAACTCCACTATGACTAGGAATTAACTATTACATCATAAAAAATATGTTAAAAGACTTCCGTGTAAGTTATCAATGAGGTTTGGTTTAGAATAAACATGGAGATTTTTATGAGCCCAGTTAACAAATGTTTACTTATTTTTTGCAAAAAAAAATCGAAATGAAAAATGTGACTGCTCGTTATAACTGATTAAGTATGTTGTTGAAAAAAACTCTGAAGTTTACAGTCAGAAGGATACATATAAGCGTAATCCCAAATGGTTGTGTTAAGACAGTAAGTGTGGACAGAAATATCTATTTTAGCACAAAGACACATATTTGCGTTCTGTCCTGCCCCCCAGTGGCACAGCGGTATGTCTGGGGACTTACAACGCTAGAAACCGGGTTTCGATACCCCCGTGGTGGGCAGAGCTCAGATAGCCCTTGTGTAGCTTTGTACATAATTAAAAACAAACAAACAAACGAACGTTCTGTCCATTGCGGGGAAACGAACCCTAGGTGTTAGCGTTGTAAATTCGTAAACTTACTATTCACCTACCGGAGAAGGACAAAGACTGTCGAATTCAGACCTAAGCACCAAGAAGTGTAAAACCAATTTTCATTGGTGTTTCACGATTTTATGAATTAAATACAGTCAACTAAACCTACTGAGACGCTTACAGACGCTTTAAACCTATAGGCTTAAAATTGTTTCTGCTATCATAAATCAAAATTTTCATTATGCTGATAAAAAAAGCAGGAGATAATGTTTCATTTTCACATACAATATTTGAGCAATAGAAGTAGTATTCCATTTTCACATAGAGTATTTGACCAACGAAATTACTACATACAATACTTGAGCTAGAAAATAGTATTCTCCTGAATCTATTCTGTCAATTTAAATTAACAGGACTAAAAACACCCCAGTATCTTTAAGTCTTACTCCTGACCTACTAGGTGACGCATCTTTAAGAGTTGGGTGTAATGACGTATAATTATAATATTCTGATTAATTGTTAATAATCGGCCCGGCATGGCCAGGTGGATAAGGCGCTCGACTCACAATCTGAGGGTCGCGAGTTCGAATCCGCATACCACCAAACATGCTCGCCCTTTCAGCCGTGGGGGCGTTATAATGTGACGGCCAATCCCACTATTCGTTGGTAAAAGAGTAGCCCAAGAGTTGGCGGTGGGTGGTGATGACTAGCTGCCTTCCCTCTAGTCTTACACTGCTAAATTAGGGACGGCTAGCGCAGATAGCCCTCGTGTAGCTTTGCGCGAAATTCAAAAAAAACAATTGTTAATATTAATAAAAAAATATTGACAGCTAATATCATAAAAATTAACTGAAGTTTTGATTTAAAAACATGCATTAACATTTTTAAGTCACTTTACAAGAAACCCAAAACCCAATCATTTTTTGAACATAAACCTTCCTATTGGAATGAACAGGAATTCAATCATACCAGATGCGAACTGGAAACGTTCCAAATGACTGGAAATAAATACATGATCCTGATCATGCATTCTTACTGAATGTTCTAGAGGTGGGCTGTCAGAAAGACGCACAGGTCGTGTTTTGATAACAAGATTTCTGATTTCCGTGGTAGTAGTAACTTAGCCAATTACGTTCATGGTAGCATAGAAAACAATTGGTTATCGTTAGACCAAGAGGGGATCCCATAACGTTTCCATCTATCTGGTCATAAAAGACGTTATGACTTAACTTCGTGGAGAAGGCAAGAACTTTCTAGAATTGTTTACGGGTGAAACCAAGATACCGCTGAGTGTCAAAAGGAAAGAGAAGGTCTACGATTAAATTTAGTTTCATCAAGTAAATATTAGTATAGAGAGATTCAGTATCAAAACTGGGGTAATTTGGTGGAAAGTCCTTTCAGAGATAATATTTTGAGAGTCTTGAGTCTAATATTAAGAGTCTTGAAAAGATGTAGGATCTTATCTTTTCTTTTGGAAGTTAGGGATAGCAAGTCTGTGAGGACATTTTCCTATTGTTTCTACAGTCTAGTAGTAATCTATAGTGGAACTGATATTTGCAACAAATTAAAACTAAAATAACTTCATTTTATACAAGCTGAGGTAACCCGTCCTTTGCACGGGCTATGAACTAGTTATGAAATGTGTGTGTGTGTGTGTGTGTGTGTGTGGGTCTATTATAAATAATAACAAAATCCTAACTTTCACACAATTTATTTACGACATAACATATTATACAGTATTCATTATTGCCTCACCAAAAGTTTTGTATAAGTTTTAATAACTCACTATGTATATACTTAAAACATAGCTTACACTGAGCAATGATCAGGGTGAGTTTGTAGGAAGATGTAGTGGTGAAAGTAATGGCGGTAGGGGTGCTTTATGTTACTCGCTTTCAACACCCAGGTCTTGATGTCCTTTCTACACTCAATTTTCTCAATTCATGTGCGGAATGAATTTTTTCATATGCAACAGTATCAAGGCAATGTGCGGATGTACCCTACCAGATTTTTTTTTGGGGAGGGGCATTTTTAGACCATCAACCCTATTGAATCATTAGGCCTCTTTGTAATGCTATCAGTTGGTTATTTGGGCTTTAGGCCTATTGACTGCCAGGGTCATTAAGGCCGTCAAGGTGTTGAGACTCTTCACCAGTACTGAGGATGTGCGGCTGGAATAATTAAGAGAGCGGCATTTGATTGTTTGTTTTGCGGCTGCACTGCTTAGAGAGAACACTGTTCACACTGTTTCAAGTTATTAAACAATTGACGGTCATTGGCCGCAGAAGTTTCTTATGGGATGAAGTTGTAAGGTCAAAGTAGGAAGTGGGTATAGTTCAAGAAACGTTTCTACGTATCAGCGTTATGGCGGATGTTGTTGTATCAATTTCATCCAAGTTTATATATTGTTAAAATATTGGCGGTCATTGTTTTTTTCACTGCAATTCTCTATAGAGAGTGTTACTGCACTCTGAGATATATAAGACGTTTGTGTGTCAACATACACACACACACACTGTATATGTTGTGTTGTAGAAAATGTAACGTGTTTGTGTGTTTTCTTATAACATGTCACATCGAGCTATGTGCAGTGTCCAGCGAGGGGAATTGAACCCTGATTTTTAGCGTTGTAAATCCGAAGACTTACCGCTGTCCCACCGGGAGAAGGAGAATTTCATAATGTTTTTTTTGTTTTATGTAAGAACATGGCACTATATATGACTCTAGTTAACTTACGTCAAAGATAACACATACTCAATAACAGCAATAATGGGGGTGGAGAGGGTTGTGAGCACCAGTATCATGCCCCTTGTTCCAGAGTATCATCTCACAAAGTTTGGTTGAGATTGGCCCAATGACCTAGGAGTAGTTAGATAAGGGGCAAACAGACGGACACACAGATTGTGGTGATTTATGTATATATATGTATAGATATACCCATCTTACTGCAATTTCAGTTGTGTTTCTGTTCAAATTCCTTCTTTGATCCGTTTTGTTTATTAGAATTTTAAAGTGCAAAGTCATTATTATTATGTTTTTATTATCGTTATTATAGTTCAGGTTATTTTGATTACTCAGTTTCTTCGAGTCGCGCGACGAGAAAAAAAAATAGACAGGTTCTCTTTTAGGGAAGCGAAATTTCTCAAAGCAACGTTGCTCGTCGCTGGTGTGGTGGATACTTACATTTGACTGCAGTACTTCTAAATTATAACTCGCTGCTGGTGTGAATACTTTCATTTAACTGCAGCACTTCTAAATTATCGCTCGCTGCTGGTGTAGATTCTTTCATTTGACTGCAGTACTTCTAAGTTATCACTCACTGCTGGTGTGGATTCTTTCATTTGACAGCAGTACTTCTAAGTTATCACTCGCTGTTGGTGTGGATTCTTTCATTTGACTGCAGTACTTCTAAATTATCTCTCGTGTCAAGTGGATGAGCAGTAAAATGGATTTATATATTGCGCTTAGAAAATATAACAGAAAAGCTACTGCTGGGGAAACCTTAATAAAAGGCAGAAGAACTGCATTTTAAGTTTGTCAAACCAAATCACCTCTGTACATAGGGCTGTGATATGTCGCAAATATTTGTAGGGGGAGAAAACACCTTAATCACAACATTTAAATTGCGTGACTTTTTAAACAACCGAAAACATATATAAACAATACTTAGAAACAAAACGTTCTTTATAATGTTGTTTTCACACATCAGACTATTTTGTATTGAAGGATGTTGTAACTTCGTAACAGCAGTTAATCCTACATTAATTCAACTTTTGGCTTTGTTTGTAAGTATGTCCAGCAGATTCCTCCCACAGCTAGCAGGATCAAATTTGGTAGGAAGATTCATGGTGATCCGACAGGGAGTGTTCTTATCTATATTGAATGTCTTCCCATAGGTACCCCAGAAGTTCATCTAGGCATAATTTGGGTATAAGAGTAAGTTTGAAAGGTTGTTAAACTCGAACCTACCATTGGATTTTATGTCCCTGGTCTCCTAGGGATCCAGAGGATGCTATGTTTGAAACTGTTCACACTTTTATTCTCAAGCTAGTAGGACCAAACTTGGCACATGCGATCAGGTACCTCGGATGTGTGTCCAAGTGTGTGAATTCCATTAGGGTGGTTTGTATATGTAATTGGGTATAATGGAGGGGCTTGATCGGTACACTGAGGTCTCTGTGAATCACGAGGAGGGCATTTGAACCCCACAGTGGAGCGTTTTATTCTCGTTTTCGAAGACGGGTCGAATAGTTACATAGAAACATGATATTAATGCATTTCTTTATACAACAAAACCTCGCCCTGTTTTGGTCGAACTGTAGTTCAGTTTGTGCACTAAGTACCTTACATTGTCTAAACGGCTTTAGATAGGTGGATGTGCTGCCATCTACTGTTATGTATTAATACTAGGCTAAACGCAGCATCAAGAGCAAAAGTAAAATCTGCAAATGTATATATTTATTAGTGAATATAAAAAAAAAAGAAACACGAAATAATACTTCTACTTTTTACCATATCAACATAGACGTAGAATGGCCGTTTTTATACTTAATGAAACAATAGTTATTTTTACTAAATGCACAAAGTGGGAACATTTCTTTCTGTAATTTCAATGTTATGAATAGGAATCAAATATTAAGTATTAAGAAAGAATATGTTATCAGACCTTTTTTTCAAGAAAATGGCATGCTATTTTTGAGTTTTCAGAGATTCATAATTTTTTTTTACCGGTTTCATTACTGCAAACCGTGTAATTTTATTTTCATATTTTTTTGAGATTCAGTTTTGAAGCATTAGTTTTCCCAATAAGCTTGTTTTTACAAAAAAAAAAACAACAACAACCCGTGATTCGTGTTGAAGAGATAAGTTTATTGATTTCCAGTAAGAACCTCAATACAACCGCATTACATTAAAACAAAACTACGTATATACCTAACCATACCAACTTCATAATCACGAATGCGTTCTGGGCTTCACAGACTCACCAAAACTAAAAACACAATTAATAACAACCAGTTTGGCCGTTTGTGGCCTAGTGGCTAGTGCACCTTTATTACAAATCCAAGAGCTTATGGTTCACGTCCCGTTCCCACAAAAAAAGAAAGTGTTGTTAGGAGATTTAAATAAATTACGAACAGCTAAACGGTGTTAAAAACTTTAGTTCAGTTATTAACTATCAGGTGATATAAATAACATTAAGTAAAAAAAATAAATATATATCAACCAGGTAGGTAAGGAAAGTTAAGTTAATCTCATGATGCACTGTATCTTATACAATAAAACAGTATCTACATTTTATTTTATCGGTTCTCTTTACAAAGGATTTATACTTCTTTATCAGCTTGACACTATATTGTCACTTTTCAGCCTAAAGTAACCAGATAATAATTAAAGAAATTCAATAGTTATTTTTTCCAAATATATGTTTATTTTTAAAGGAAAAGCTAAGGTGTGTAACACGAAAGTATATATATATATATGTATAATTAAGAAAGCTACACATTTTTGTATAAAACATTACATAAAAAGGAAGGATAGCGTGAATTTTAGACACTGTATTCAAACCTTAAATGAAAGATAATTAAATGTAATTGTGTGGGGAGAGACAGAGAGGGAAAAACCCGCAGCCACAAAAGAAACATCCAACATCGAGGTACAAATCATAAGGTGGGTCATTATGTAATGCGCCCTGGTTTTTTGAGGTACCGACGGAAGTAATTGTGTTGGGAGTACACCCAGTTTAACCTCAATTTCGTCGGCCTCACATGCTTAAAAGAAAAAAAAAAAGGAGAAGATGTGGGTGCTCTAGCTCACAACGTCCCACATCTTTACCATTTTTTACTGTCTGCATCCAGATGTGGGAAGGTGGTTGCTCCCAAAATGACAAATAAGAAGGAATTAATTAGAATACATTACATCAATGGGAGAGACAGCAAATTTGTCCTTGAAGTTAGCATTACAGCCACCAGTATAATGTTTATACACGACGACCGTGATGTTAAGGTAATGCTATACTAAGCTCAACCTAAATTATTAGTATAGCTCCCATCACCCACTCTTCCATGGTACCATCGGAATCTTCAATGGTTCTAAAGATATTCACACAGTAGCATGGAAGGGTGGGGGTAGGAGCTATATTATGATTTTGTTTAAATCACTATTTTCATATTTATATAAATGCTTTTCATATCATTGTAAAATAATTTTCAATATTGTAACGAATTTGTTGTTTGAACGTTGTTTAGATTGAGTTTATATTTAAAAACATGCATAGCTTGTACTAATAGATATGTATTGCGCAACTCCCACCTATTCTCCAAAGTTGTAGAAGATTCTCGAGAGTAAGAATCAACAATATATGTGTGTATGTAAACGCTTTAACCAGTATTGTTACGTAAGACTGAAGTTTCTAGTAAACGTTCCCACGCTATAAATATAACTAACGTGATGCACCAGGAGAGTGTCTATTATTAGTTCTCCTATGACAGCGGAAGTCACGCGAT
>NW_013667074.1:55078-56076 GCF_000517525.1 Limulus polyphemus
CAATCTTATTGGCAAATATCGTAAATTGCCTAATGTATCGGCACATATTTAAATACTAAATCCAAAGTTTCATTTAACTGCTAAATTTAAATTATAAGTTCACTCGGCTTCGGACTATTAAAAATTATAATACGTAACAATATTTAATTAAAGTTTTCTCATCAAAGCCATTAACATCAGTTTATGTACTAATGTATAAATATTAGATATTAAGAAGTGTACATTGCTACAAAGTTTACAATACTTAAGAAATTGTGAATGTATAATGCTCTATGTGGCATTTGTTGGTACATTACCAAAACTTTTAAATGTGAAATCAGTTCTTTCATCATCAATATTAATTCTACTATAATTATTAATTATATTAATATCTAATTCTAAATAATGTACTTCAGCATTTGATATAGAAGTGTTCTCGATCTGTAGAACTGTGGGATAAATGTTACCATTATAATTATTTATTACAGTATTACTAATATTAATGAAATCATCAGTATATCTGTACGTTAAGAAAAATACTTCTGGATTTGGAAAACTATTTATAAATTTATTTTCTTAATGATAAAGATATAAATTAGCAACACAACTTGAATAATTAGAACCCATCGGTATGCCTCCTATTTGTTTTTCTGAATACGCTTATCAAAATCAATATAATTATTATGTGTGCAAAAATAAAAATGTTTTTGATATTATTAGCAGTAAAAGTTTGTTTTTTATATAAACAATTTATCACCATTACCAAGTCAGTAAGTGGTATAGTTGTAAATAACGCAGTAAAATCGTATGTTTGGATTGTATCTGCTAATTGTGTTTTATTCAAATTTTCTTGACGTTTTAAGACAGGTTGATTATTTTTAATTATCCAGAAATTATGTTTATTATTTGCATTTTGTTGTAATTTAACAAATAACTGATTCAATAATTTGTTTAATAAAACTGCAGTTTGTTTCAGTATAGTATTTACTGAACTAGAAAAAAAACCGAATTTAATGGGA
>NW_013667074.1:57004-61084 GCF_000517525.1 Limulus polyphemus
AATTAATATAATTATTATACATGTGCAAAAACTGAATATGTTTTTAATATTATTAACAGTAAAAGTTTATTTCCTATTTTTATGTGTAGATCTATAAATTGGTCTATTAAAGAATTTATCACAATTCCCAAATCATTAAATGGTATAGTTGTATATAACGTAGTGAAATCGTATGTTTTCTATCTCCATAAAATTATATGTATATAAATATATATATATATATATATATATCTGGAAATCATTGAAACGCTCTTTATTTTGAAGTATAAAAACGACTACCATTTTCTGTTTGTAATTACCAGCTGCAATGCTAGCAAAAAATAAAGCGATACATTATTAAGGTTTTCTTCTCGTTGACGCAAACCTACACAATGGGCTATTTGTGATGTGCCCACTGCTGCTATTGGAACCCGTTTTTACTGTTAACAACACCCACACTTACCGCTGGACTAATAAGAGCCACTATTTGATTTTAAAACAAATAAAACATTTCTACGTAATACGTGCCACTAGATCTTGCTAGTGACTTAGTATATACAAGACATATTTATTGTTTCAAGGGCTTTAGACAATTCTTTGATTTACATAAACGCATATGAAAGAAACACTAGATGCCACTAGCGTATTGTAATGTTAGCATATTAAAACAGTTTTCTATACACGTGTCTTACGAATCTCTTATGGGAAAACAATTTTGTTTTTTAAATTGTATTTTTCTTAATACATTTACGGGTGTTTAAAGATATTTGTCATAGCTGTAAATACAGCAGTAATTCTGGTCCTTAGTTCTATCTGTCTCATTTATTTGTTGGCTATGTTTGACTTGACCAAGTATATCGAAGTTAACTTCTGCGTGGCCAGATGGTTAGAGCGCTTGACTCGCAATCTTAGGGTCGCGGGTTCGAATCCCTATCCCACCAAACATGCTCGCCGTCTTTACAACCGTGGGGGCTTTATAATGTGATGGTTAATCCCACTATTCGTTGGTAAAAGAGTAGCCCAAGAGTTGGCGGTTAGTGGTGATGACTAGCTGCCTTCCCTCTAGTCTTTCACTGCTATATTAGGGACGGCTAGCGCAGATAGCCCTCTGGTAGCTCATGCGAACAAACAAACAAATATCTATAACTAATATAAAGAGTCTACGTAAGGTCATGTGACATATGCATTCCAATGAACGCTTGACCAAACAAAGTTGAATATTGTAAATAGCTTGTCGTATGTTGCCCAGAGAGGTGTTGTTTTCCATATGAAGCCTTCCTAAACATATTCTGGTAAATAGACATTAAGATTTTAAACATTTTCTAACTTTCCCGATAGTAATAAGAGGGCAGAAGTAACTGGTTATGTAATGTCAGTAGGAATTATGAAAACTGTTACTAAGACTTAACAGAAAATACAAAAAAGAAGTAAGTAAAAGTATTAAATTACAGAATAAATAACTTGCATTTCTATAATCATAAGTGAAAGTATAATTAGAATAAGATTTTAATTTAAAAAGGAAAGTATATTGACCAATTTTATTTATTTTTGAGCAATTGTTATGCACTTACTTTATAGATGGAGCGTTTGTTTGATGTTAAGCATAAAGCTACACAATGGGCTATCTGTGCTCTGCCCACCACGGGTATCGAAACCCAGTTTCTGTGTTGTAATTCCGCAGACATTCCGCTGTGTCACCGGGAGGCTACATGGAGTGTCTTATATGTTTCTACGTTTGGCAAATATATGTATTTGAGTTAGATTATTTATGTTTAGTTGAAAAAATGTGCATAAATGTTTTTGTTATAGATTCTCTGTAAAATTGTATTCTGAAGAGTGACCTTTGAAGTCATGAAACCGGTTGAAGAGATTAATAAAGGAGAGAAAAAAAACAGAATAGTCTGATATTTTAGTGTTTTGTTATTTACTTATATATAAATAAATTTAGATAATCAAATATGCCACTCGCATGCTTATACCTGTTATCACTGCAGTTAAAGGTATTTTGGTTTGTAAACTGGTGGTAAGTTGTGTTAATTATCACGAGGGTGTTAGCTTTAAGTAATATTTTAGATGCTAAAGAGATGCTGTAATTTAGTAGTAGCTAGCGTTGTATGACAATTCATCACATGGCCATTCTAGTTTGGGCCAATTACTAGTCTTTTGAAGAGAGATGGATTTCTGCACATCTAAAGCCCAGGAATCAACCATTCTATGGCGCCATCTTAGATTTAGATGGTGGGGTGGCAACTTTTATTGGAGGTCTAATGGGTTTAGGTCCCTAAAAATTATTTGTTTTTAAAGGGTTAGAACGTAAAAAAACATTAAAAGAAAACAGTCTATTTTGGAAGCATTTACTCTTACTGTTTTCTATATTATTTAATAACCAGATGGCGCCCTTGCTTCCGTGGTCATATCATTTTACTCCAGCACTTGACACTTAGCTACTTTACGGACACTAATCGACCATTTCGCTTAAAACTGCAAGGGAGCATTTCAAAACATGTCCATGATGGCTCAAATATACAGTATCTTTTTTCAGTCATGTGCTTGTGGCTTTAAACTTCGCATTTATCAGTATTACAACTTTCTATTTTTTTGCAGTTTGAAACTTAGGACTATTTGAAGTACATTGTACAATAGAACGAGAGTTTCTGTAGGGCGTCTTCTCGAATTGAGTCTAAAACTTTATAATGTGTTACATGCTAGCACCAACACTGTAAAACGGCTTGCGTCTGAAAAACAGTTTCATAGTGTATGCCATTTAAAGTATTTATATACAACTTGAAACCCGCCAGAACATTGATGGAAGTTTTTCTCACAGAGAAGTATGTAAAGAAAATCAGCTCCTAAAGATATTCAATGTTAGTTTAGTTAATCTAAAACACTAGTTCCTGTTAATATTTATACCCTATACGTCATACGAGTGCTGTTCGATTCTATTAAATCGCAACATGAAGATATGTGTATAAACTCCAAAATCTTTCAAGGTAAAAACACACACACAAACAAGAACACCAAAAGTTATTTGAACTACTGCCAATCATATAATTAATATTCAATTAAACTTTTCTGCCACAAGGTGGAAACGTTGGTTTCCTAATGAAAACTTTATGTTTTTTAATTATCTCCACTTAAATGTTTGAGTCAGTAAATTGGTCGCTTTTCCCTTTTTTCCCCCTTAAAAATTGAAAGCATGTTATGGTTTTATCATTGTGTCAGTTTAGAAAATATGAAACAGGATCTTACATGTTATCCTTTACTCTGGTGTTAGAAAATAAAATTAATTTTAACGTAGCCAACATGAATGAAATTATGTTTTTCTGTATGACTCAATGACATTCTTCTCTTTACTTTCTCGTACTCGATGTATCAGTTCTGCTTGTTGCATTATAAACTTTTAAGTGAATTCTGAAGGCAGTATATTTTATCTACCGTATAAAAACGAAAACCCGCCTGTCTGTCACGTCGATATCTCAACCGTTGCGGTACCGACCTACACGAATCAACAGCATATATCATATATATATATATGAAACGGAGATGTGCTACTTTGGGCATATAATTAGATTTGAGGGTAGGTTGGTAGAGATCGTGGTGAGTAATATAATCGAATCGAGTATACGCGCGCCCCACGCTTGGTATTGCTGGCGCACAAATATTATCCATATAACAAGATTAAGTATCTGTGTGTGTGACGTACCTTTCTTCTAAACTGTTGGTCGCACCGGCTTCTAAATAGTGCCAAATAATTCGTTTCGGTCCCGAGGTCTACATTAAGGTAAAAAATGTGATTACAATCTGGGATATTCCTGACTATTAATTTCTTTTTAAATTTACATATTGTTTCCATAATATGTGATATTCATAGTAATAATTTTTTAAACATTAGTTTTATTTTTATAATATTCATTACATCTAATTTTAGAACATAAGTGCCGAAATTTAGGAGATATTTACGCTTACGTTAGTGATTAAATTCAACTAAAATGGGAACAGGCAATCAAAAGATGAAGTATTATAGGCGAAAAGGTGGAATTGGACTCGTGTAACTCACGAAATTTGGAAAAATAGAACGTGACTGATCGATCGACACTTGGC
>NW_013667074.1:61638-63230 GCF_000517525.1 Limulus polyphemus
CTGTGATATTCAAGATTATAAATACTTTCATAATCATTGGTTTTGTTTTTATAATCTGTGATATTCAAGATTATAAATACTTTCATAATCATTGGTTTTGTTTTTATAATCTGTGATATTCAAGATTATAAATACTTTCATAATCATTGGTTTTGTTTTATAATCTGTGATATTCAAGATTATAAGCATTTTCATAATCATTGGTTTTGTTTTTATAATTGGTGATATTCTTGATTATAAATATTTTTAATATTTGGTTTATATTTATAATCTGTGATATTACTGATTATCATTTTTTAATCTTTGATTTCTATTTATAATCTGTGATATTACTGATTATCATTTTTTAATCTTTGATTTCTATT
Organism: Limulus polyphemus; assembly: GCF_000517525.1. NCBI lineage: Eukaryota > Metazoa > Arthropoda > Merostomata > Xiphosura > Limulidae > Limulus > Limulus polyphemus. Next base: position 62,004 of record NW_013667074.1, read on the forward strand.
TATAATCTGTGAAACTAGTGATTATAATTATTTTTCAATCTTTGATTTTGTTTTTATTATCGGTGATATTACTGATTATAAACATTTTTTTTATTTTGTGTTTTGTTTTTATAATCGGTGATATTCTTGATTATAAGCATTTTTTAAGCTTCGGTTTTGTCTTTATAATATATGATAATAATAATTATAGACATTTTTCAATCTTTGTTTTTGTTTTTTATAATCTGTGATATTCCTTATTAGTAACTTATTCTAGCATTTTTGTTGTTGTTTTTGAACTACCTGTTGATCCTAATCCAGAAAACTGAATTATTAGGTCGTCAAAAAATTAATGTCGCGTTTTGGAACACTTTCATTAACTACCACCCAAAAAACGTACATCACGTATTATAGTTAAACCAACCGCTTAAATGTCACGCTAGTGTAGCCTATATAATATGTAAAATTTAGTATACTCTAATCCCTTATGGTGATGTCACACGACGAGACACACATTCGGCATCTAATGCTGCTTGAATACAAGAAGGGAAATAACGCTTTTATAGCCACAAAGAATATCAAAGAAGTTTATGGAAATGTTTTGTACGCTCGTAAGTGTCAACGATGGTTCAGCAAATTTTTTCAGGTGACTTTAGCTTTAAAAACTGTGATGACAGGGCCAACATGTTGAAATTGACATTGATGCTCTAAAGACGCTTCTTGAGTCTAACCCAATGCAACACACTCGTGAAATGGCCCTGAAATTGCACGCCTCTCAAAAAGCAATACGTAAACATCTAAGGAATATGGGAAAACTCCATAAAGAAGGTGTTTGGGTGCTTCACGAACTGTCCGGTGATCATCGGTTCCAACGTGTGAACTTCCTTCGTGTCTTTTTGCACTTAATGCGCGTGAACCATTTTTGGACAGAATTGTCACCAGTGATGAAAAATTGATTCTCTTTGCGAATATTAAACGCCAAAAACAATGGCTCAGTCCTAGACAAAAACCACTTCCGACCCCAAAACCTGGACTCCATCTGCAGAAAGTGATGCTTTGCATTTGGTGGGACATCAAAGGAGTAATTCATTTTGAACTTCTCAATCCACAGTGAACTGTCAATGCAGAGATCTATAGTCAGCAACTGGAACATTTAAATCAAGCCTTTCATCAGAAACGCCCTTCACTTGTCAATTGGAAAGGTTTTCTTTTTCTCTACAACAATGCATGTCCAAATGTGGCATGTTT
>NW_013667074.1:63872-66958 GCF_000517525.1 Limulus polyphemus
CTAGACAAAAACCACTTCCGACCCAAAAATCCTGGACTCCATCTGCAGAAAGTGATGCTTTGCATTAGGTGGGACATCAAAGGAGTAATTCATTTTTAACTCCTAAATCCACAGCAAATTGTCAGTGCAGAGATCTATAGTCAGCAACTGGAACATTTAAATCAAGCCCTTCATCAGAAACGCCCTTCACTCGTCAATCGGAAAGGTATTCTTCTCCACGACAATGCACGTCAACATGTGGCACGTTTGACGTATGGAGTTTGGTTGGGAAATTCTCCCCCACCATATTCTCCAGATATGGCACCATCAGATTACCATCTTTATCGTTCGCTGCATCACCATCTTGATGGGAAAACGTATGCAATTGTGGAAGGTGATAAAGAGGACATCAACATGTTTTTTGCTTCAAAGCTAAGTGATTTCTTTAATCAGAGCATTAACAACCTGATTATAAGATGTAAAAGCATCAAAGATAATAATGGAGATTTTCATTTAGTAAATGTTTTGTTTTGATATATAAATTGTTCGGCTTGTTTTATTTTAAAAAAGCGATATTAATTTCTTGACGACCTAATAGTTTGAGAGTAATATATAACTAAGACTTCGCTGAGAGACACTGTTCACCTAATTACATTTTACGATTTTTATTATAAGAATACATAAAAATAAAAACCATTGATGAAGTGGCCCTCACATGCTATCAAAAGGTAAGTGATAGGTATAATAATGATAATAATAATAAAACGTACTAGTGTTCATTAAATGCGCTTGGAGTTCATTAAAATATATATTTGTGATGACGTTACTTATTCTAGTAACAGTTGAAATTACAGAATTAAAACGGATGGTGCATCTACACATTGAAAGCTATAGAAAACGGAAACTTGTGTAAGAGAAACTTAAGGGAAACAAGTGGCGAGGAACACGATTTCGAGCAAGAGAGTAGAGCACGTGCTATGTGACAGCTAGTGGATATGATGCAGTACAAACTACAGCTTCCATGCATAAGTGACGACGGCTGTAAAATAAAGAAAGGAACTAACACAGGATAAATATCAGTTTCAACGAAATGATGTGTATTATATTTTTTAATACTTCTCCAAGAAAGCGTAGCAAACTCTGATAATGTAGAGTACTCTAAATTCATGCGAGACCATACATTTACGTAGTGAGAACGGTACATGCATACTACTTTGATTTAATTATAAATGAAATTACTTTTAAACGTAGTAATCTTACAACCGAGTTAATATATAAAATTATGAAGCATCGTAAGACAAAGAAGCTTGCCAGAAGGTGGAAAACAATACGAAGGAAATAGGGAAGGGCATTGTGAGTCAAAAAATAATTCACTGGATTATTTATGTAGTTTTATTGTTTCTTTATGTAATTCAATCAGAGATCAATCTTTGAACGGATACTGTAAAGCCTTAACGTTCTATCATTGAAGGAAATCTGTACCGCGGGACTGTTTGAGTACTGGGAATCTTGATCGCAGACGGTAGTAGAAAAACGTTAGAAAGGTAAACAAGCAGAATTACTTAAATCAAATTGTGGAGAAATATGTTACTGTATTGACTGAGAAATATTTGAAACACCGCTTATATCGATCCAATCTTTCTGTACTCGGTAAACAATACAGATGTGACACCATTAAAAATTCTGCTGACAAGGTTTTCGTATTAAATCAATAATGTATCTTTTCCACTGTACAACTTGTGTTTCAATATAACAATCCATGCACGTTACAGGAAACTAAAAGACAACTAAAAGTTATTCGATCATAACTTGCGTTAATAAATGCAGTAAAGGGAAAGGTATTATTAACAGCAAAAACTGTTTGTGATGTAGCTTGTTTTTATCTGCTTCAAAATCAATTGGAAACTGGCACAGTTTGGGAGAGAAATAAAGAGACTTGTATGAGAATATCCATGATAAACGTCCATAAGATAATTTGTTTTCTGTATATATAAAAAAGTATTTCCTGAAATCGATCCATTCTTCATGGAAAACAAACTTTCAAATCATTCCAAACTAAATGTTAATGCTAAACTTTCTGAGGTCTTGCTGTATAGTTATTTGTTTGTTTCTGTCAAAATTGAATGAAGATTTCTTAAATATATAATTGATGAAAATGTTATTTAACATTACAGTGAACATGTTCAAAGCCTAATTCGCAAATGTTTATTATTGTTTCAATATAGGATATCCTAAAAGAAATGGTATTCTTCAATGTAATCATGGAAATAAATTTGTTTTTTATGCATTTAAAGTTTGTTTGTTTGTAATTAAGCACAAAGCTACACAATGGGCTATCTGTGCTCTGCCCACCACGGGTATCGAAACCCGGATTCTAGCATTGTAAGTCCACAAACATACCGCTGTGCCACTGGGGGGCTGCATTTAAAGAGATCTTGAAATGTAAAAAAAAATACTATCTATCTATCTATCCAACACTGTCATGGCGGATGTAGCAGCTACGTAAATTTGGTGTTAAACAAATTGATTGAGTTGTGAGTTTTTAACAACGTTTGTGCGTGTGTTTAAAAGTTGTAGTATTACTTTATTAACAATCTAACTAGTTGTAAAATTTTGTTTTGTTTCAAGTTGTTTAATAATGTAAAATGTGCATTTGTTTTTGGAAAGTATAGTGCAAACGAAGTTGCCTTATGTGTTTAACTGAGTGGCTGACCCTCCCGGTTTAGGGTTAAGCTATGCTCAAGTGGTAGAACAATCAAAGACATGCCAAAATGGAATTTTACAAATAAAACAAGTTGACAGAGAAAACTCTCTTACAAGAAAACATGGCATCATAATTCTTATAGTAAAATAAATTGTACAAGACGATGTATTCGAGGCTATTAAAATTTACGTATTTCACCAGAACAGGTGACGTCAGCCTCGCTAGTATTTGGTGGGTTTCAAGTATAGTTTCATGACCGTTCATTAAGTATCAGCATTTTGAAATTAAACTAGAAGCTTTAACTCCAACGAAAGTTGTTATTTCTAACGTACTACCTAAAATACGTCGGTCGTGAAGTAAGAATTAAATTGTGTTCACATTTTGGAAGGGTAGTCGGTCCTAT
>NW_013667074.1:67991-70126 GCF_000517525.1 Limulus polyphemus
CAACACAATATCCTGAGTTTAAACACGTTAAAAGTTTTAGACAAGTGTACATTGAACTGATTGATGAAAATGATTTAAAAAAATTCCAAGCCAACTGAATTATTTTTCAGATGGTTATCATTATACATTTTAAGTAAGTTTGTCGATGCAATGTTTCAAGTAAGGCTTATGGGCATGTAGAAAAATATTGCCCTCAGTTAAAGGAACAAGAAGAACCAGTAATTGAAGACACGACACAAGAAGATCCTTAGTTGACAACATTTAATATCAGTAGAGCTGATCAGTGTGATATTGAGCTAGGGACAACAGTAATAGAAATACAAGATTATCAGAAAGAAAATGAACAATTAATTGTTAATACTATCTTAGAAAAATATAGTACAGAACTAACTGAAGTGATTGGAAAAGATAGATTTATGAAGAAAATGATAGAATAATTAGAACAAGAAAAATTAAAACTATTACAAAAAAAGTGAGAAATAATATAGCCCAAGAAAAGTATAAAGCAGTAATTGATAAGACTGATTTAGAGAAAAGGGTAGAGACTGATGAACAAATTGAAATTAATACGAAAGGTTTGGTAACCAAATCTCTTTCACAAATTAATTTAGAACGTAATAATGATTGTCAAACAAGTCTGTGTAATAAGTTAAAGGAAAATGAGAATGATGATTTAAAATATCTCGATATGGAAAGTGAAGATGAGATTTTTGAAGGACCATTATCAAAATCAAGATTTTTAAATTTTGAAAAGAAAGTTAAAGGATCGTCTAAAAATTAGAAGTGGCTTTGAAATACACAGGATTGGTACAGCAAATAGAGAAACTGAGAAAACATATTGCAAATAAAAAAGATCAGAATAGTGTAAGTAGAAGGAAAATATTATATTATTTATCTAAAAGTTTAAGTGAAAAATTTGCAAATTTAATATAAAATGTATGTATTACAGGTGTTAAATGTACATTCTAAGTTTTCTTTTTGTCCCTTTTCTTCTTTTTATGACAGTTATTGATATACAAAATGTTAGACATTGTTCTACAGATGTGAATAATTGAGTGGTTAAAAATGATATGCGTCATAATGCAGAAATTATTGTATTACAAGAAACTAACGTTCATATAGAAAGATAATCTTTATTATGGAATAATTGGAATTATACCATAATTCATTCCTATGCTACAGAACAGCATGGATCTGGCGTACTAATAGGTTTACATAAGTCATCTGGAAAAGAAATGACATTATCCCTGAGTATAAAGGTAATATTTTGCATATATTGATAAAATGAAAAATGTTAAATCTACATTCATTTAACGTGTATTTACCACAATGTGACGAAAAAGCACACGAATGTTTAGATTATATTGAAAATTAGTTGAATGAAATACAAAACAATGATTTTTTAATCTATCAACTATATAAAATCTATGTTCTCCCTACTTTATTCTATCAACTATATAAAAGCTATGTTCTCCCTACTTTATTCTATCAACTATATAAAAGCTATGTTCTCCCGAAGGTATACGATCTACTTCTGTATTTAATGTTACATTAAAATCTCCAGCTAAACATACCAACTATATAGAAACTATGCTCTCTCTACTATCAACTTTAATCTATCAACTATATAGAAACTATGCTCTCTCTACTTTAATCTATCAACTATATAGAAACTATGCTCTCTCTACTTTAATCTCTCAACTATATAAAAGCTATGTTCTCCCTACTTTAATCTATCAACTATATAAAACTATGCTCTCCCTACTTTAATCTATCAACTATATAAAAGCTATGTTCTCCCTATTTTAATCTCTCAACTATATAAAAGTTATGTTCTCCCTACTTTAATCTCTCAACTATATAAAATCTATGTTCTCCCTACTTTAATCTCTCAACTATATAAAATCTATGTTCTCCCTACTTTATTCTATCAACTATATAAAATCTACGTTCTCCCTACCTTAATCTCTCAACTATATAAAATCTATGTTCTCCCTACTTTATTCTATACAACTATATAAAATCTACGTTCTCCCTACCGAGAGATTAAAGTAGGGAGAACATAGCTTTTATATAGTTGATAGATTAAAGTAGGGAGAACATAGCTTTTATATAGTTGATAGATTAAAGTAGAG
>NW_013667074.1:70590-72779 GCF_000517525.1 Limulus polyphemus
ATCAAAAAGTGTAAAAGAGTCTCTAGACGCTCCATTAACGCTTACAGAAATACCTGCCGCTTGCTAATCATTAGCAAAAGACAAGTACCCTGGAATTGATGACATAACGGTTGAGTGGTTAGTAACATTTTGGCCTACAATTCGCATTTCTCTACTAGAAGTTGTTCATGAATCTCTAGAGACAGGTGAATGTTCTAGAAGTATGAAAACACCAATAATAAAGTTAATACCTAAAAAAGGGAGCTTTGACAGAATTAAAAAATTGGCGACCATTATCACTTTTATGTACGTTAGGCGTGATATAATAAATATCGCAAATAAAAATAACGAACGTGTAGCTATTGTTAATTTAGATCTTGAAAAAGCCTTTTACCTCATAAATCATAATTACTTAAAAAAAATACTTCGAAAATTTGGTTTTGGTGGGAATATTATGAAGGCGGTTGACGCGCTGTATAAATGTATTCCACATTTTATGTAGTTCATGGGTCGGTTTCAACTTGAGCTATTCCTTTTGAGAGTGGTGTAAGACAAGGAGGTCCAATAAGTGGTTTTATATTTACACTAACAATATAACCTTTTTTTTATAATTTGCTCCCCAGTGGCACAGTGGTATGTCTGCGGACTTACAGTGCTAGAATCCGGGTTTCGATACTCGCGGTGGGCAGAGCACAGATAACCCATTGTGTAGCTTTGTGCTTAATTACAAACAAGCAAATAATCTTTATAATTTAAGAAAAAAATAGTTCCTTAAGATTAATGTCAAGTTATAGTTATCATCTTATGCTGACGATATAAACATTTATATTAGACAGGAGTCAGAATTGAATGTTATTCAAAATACAATAAAGGAATTTGTAGAATATTCGGAATCAAAGTTTAACGAAGAAAAATACTTTGGTTTATGGTCTGGCGCTTGGAAAACACGAACAGAAAATAAACTAGTCGAATCAAGGAATAAAAGTATTTGGAGTGTATTTAGGAAATTATTTGATATGGATTAAGAGAAACTGGGATGAACTGAAAGAGAAATGTAGTAAACTTATTACATTAAAAGGAAAATTATTAATTCTTATTCACATTATTGGTAGTATTATGTGGTACAGATTTCAGGTGTTAGAACTGCCTAAGAATTTTATAACTAATTTTCAAAACATTTTTATACATTTTAAAAGTTTATTGGGTTAATAAAAATACGTTATCTTTTCATAAAGGTGGATTAAATCTTATATCTTTGAATGATAAACTAACTATTCTTAGGGTTTGTTACTTCGAATGTGTATTACATAAACCAACCAGTTCACCCGTCCGAATTACTACTGAAACTATTTTTAAACGGGCATATCAACGTTTTGATTTTCTTACAGTTTTTTAATGGATCGTATGGAACCACGAGGAAAGTTAGGAATGTTCTACTTTAAAAAGGTGGTGCAGCGTTAACATAAGAAGGGAAATTTAAAACTATTATGTTCAAATACTTCTTAAAGAGCCTATTTTCTTAAATTCTTATTTATTAAATAATACAGGAAATCCATTTTGTTATTTTTCGTGACTCATAAATAATGTGATAACAGTATCAGATATGGTAGACAACGAAAAACAAAACAGATGGAAAAACATACGGTTAATCTCGCCGTCGCAATTACAGAATGATGAAAATGAAGAGTGTTTGACACGTTTAGTGACTGCGATTACAATACATTAAACACATTGTTAATCCTATAGGATGAACTAGTAATAGTGAAAAGTTAACTAATAATGAACAAGGAAATACATCTAATCTAGAATCACCAGCAGAAGAACAGAATGCCAAAGCCTTGTATAACAATTTTGTAAATAAGAATAGAAAATAATTTTGTGAATGACTATCATTCTCAATTACCAAAAAGTATGTGCAAATATGAAATATGGAAGTCGAGCCGAAAAACGTGACGCGGATATATAGTGGAGACTTATGCATACCGAACCCAATATGGTTAAAGCGAATAAATGTGACAGAAAATGAATTATGCCCGTGTTGTAATAGTGTGATAGGTAACAATTGGCATATGTATTTTAGGTGTATTGTAATACTGTGATAGGTAACAATTGGCATATATATATTTTAGGTGTATTGTAATACTGTGATAGGTAACAATTGGCATATATATTTTAGGTGTATTGTAATACTGTGATAGGTAACAATTGGC
>NW_013667074.1:73610-77862 GCF_000517525.1 Limulus polyphemus
AACAAAATGGTGAATTAGAATTAATTAAAAAAATTGGATTCAAGAATGTTGATCAATATATTGTGAAATTTCTTCTTTTTGAATAATTTATCAAATTTTTTCCTTCCTATGTTATATATATATATATATATTTATAATTTTAATAATTATTGTATGATAAATAATAGTCGATGGTGTGATTGAATTTTTCAAAACAGCAGCTTGAATGTTTTAATACAAATATTCAAAATTAATTCAACATTTTACAACTATTACTTCTGAAGTTATTGATTATAGTTAAAGAAATCGTTACATTAAACATCATCCATTTTAAATAGATAGTAATAACTACTTATACATGTTACGGATAAGAGGGATAAATTGGTCACGTAAATAATGTAATGGATGAACATGATTTTATTTCATTGTAAAAACTGGTTGTTTGGTGTCCAACTTGTAAAAACTGGTTTGGTTGTTTTAATAAAAAGTATCTATATGTCTATCTATATCTAGCATGAAAATTCTTAATGTCTTGCTTGGTCTCGAAGCAGCTTTTAAGTCACTGTGTTTTAGTTTCCTGGTGTTCTGTTAAGTAACTCAAATTTTCCCGAATAATAAGTGATGTAAAACTCAACCTTTTATTAGTATTGTTAACAACACTAGACTAAAGCTACTATATAAACAAACACTTTTTTAAACCTTCCTCACCTCAATATTAAATTGATAAACAACAATAAGCATTATGAAGTAGTTTTATTTTGGGGGAACATACTACACGTTTTGACAATCCAATGTTCTGTCGAAACATATGTTCCCCCAAAATAAAACCACTCTATAATACCTATGAATCGTTGTTTATCTATATACTACCACATTAGCATAATATGCTTCCATACACAGGTATCCGAAGGTTCCAAATAACGTTGCAGACAAGAAGTAATTAAAAACGTAGCTATAAATTATTTAGGGAAGAAGAAGAAAGTTGATGTGTTGTGTTGAACAAATGACGAGTTGATGTGTTGTGTTGCACAAATAGCAAATGTAGCTGACATTGACCAAAATAGTAACGTTATATTGTTTTGGTTATAAAATAAGAGAGAAGGAAGAAGAGAAGTGGAACTCTGAAACATGTTTCGGGTCCCAAGAAGGAGACGGAAAATATTGGAATAAGATACAGAGAAGCATACTTTTTAAATGTACATTATTACAGATGACACGCAAAAAAAAAGTCTTATTTACACGTGAAAGAGTGTTATATCTTGGGTTAGCGTACGGTGTAAAAACTTTACTGCACGTTCATTCCATTCAGGCACTGTACTTTGTCACATTAAAACTCATACCAGAACTCTGAAGGCAGTGTACTTGATATATATATATATACACACACACACAACAGGCTAATGTCCGTCTGTACGCAAAACTCCTCCCACAGTTTATGTTGGATTTTGATTATACTTCTTACGTTTTTTAAAAATCATAAGGGAAGTTCATAAATTTTCTTTTTATTTTGTGTATGTGTTCACTTTTTTTAAAGAAGTCAATAACAGCTTTATATCGCACCAAAATGAAAAAAAAATGTTATGAAATAGGCCCTTACTAAAATTAAAAAAGTAATAAAACTTTATTTTATAACATTTTTTTCCCCTAAATCTCTTCCTTAAAGTGGAAATGGTACTTCTTTCCTGTTTAATAATGTAAATTAATTTTGTATATTTATTATTATCAACGAGATTAATCATTTTAATAAAACTTCTAAAATTGTGATAAAGTGATTTTAATGCAGAATTTCAAAATGAGTCGTCCTAGTGGAGAATCGTGATATTTGAGAAGAAAAGTTACTTTTTCTGCTGGAGAATCCAAGCGTACGCTATGAATTAAACTGTGACCGAAGGAATCGCAAGTCCTTCGAACGGAGTTCGTTGCATACAAATTTACAGGAATTTTGTAGTAACTCGATTTTCGTAAGTTACACAAGTATTTTTTTTTTACTTCAGAATAAGTATAAAGTGATCAAAAACACTGAAAATCACGATGCCAAAAATTGGCAAACGGAAAAGTGACTTATCACGAAGAAAGTCCGAAACTTTGAGAAGGAAAATGAAACGTCAGAATGCAAGTTACAGAAAGAAAGAGATAGGCTTGCTCACCAAGTTATGAGGAAAGATCCAGTGAGAAGAAGCCAGGAACAAACCCGAAATACAGAAGCACATCAAACTGCTTACCAGGATGCAGTTAGAAGTCTGAAGGAATTTCGTGAAAGAGAAGCATACCGTTGAGCTCGCCAATATCCTGACCGAACAGGATATACAGTTATCATGTAACTACCGTTTCTGCTAGTTACCTTATAAACGTCTAAGTGAACACTAAAGGCAGTGTACGTTATCTAATATATAAAAACGGAAAAGCCGTCTGTCATCTCGATATCTCTGCCATTGCGGTACAGATCGACACGCAACTTGTACGAAACGACTACACTTTCTGCCGCGACAAGCACGTTTGTCTTTTAAAAAATTACTCCAGTCATATATATATGTATATATATATATAACGGAGATGCGCTACTTTGGGCATATAATTAGATTTGAGGTTGGTAGATGTCGTGGTGAGTAGTAAAATCGACTCGAGTATACGCACGCCCATGATTGGTATCGCTGGCTCACAGAAATTATCCATGAATCGCGTCGTCCCCGAGGTTTGCACAAAGATAACATGTTTCATCCCATGCCTTGGGGAACTCAGCGATTTCCCCCAAACCCCTTCTTCAAAACTGTTGGACTCACCAACTTTTAAGTGGTGCCAAACGAATCGCCTCGGGCCCGAGGTTTGCACAAAGGTAAAGCGTTTCACCCAACCCCTTAGGGAACCCGGATATTAGATCTTTTCCGTTGGGTGCCCACCAACAGTACAAAAATGAACTTTTCCGTGGAAAGCATATAGCAATATCCCGAACGTGGAAGGTTATTTTTGCTGACATGAAACTATAAATCACAGTGAAAATTTTGTAGATCCTGAAACTTGCAGCCATACCCAAAACATTGAAAGTACGTGGCACAGTTTAAAGAGCAGAAATACATGTCAATGCGGAACTCATCGCCAAATGCTTGACTGTTATCTTTGTGAATTTATATGGAGAAATAGAAACAAAGATGAATATTTATTCAAATAAAAAATTATTTAATATCGCTGAATTCGCTAAATAAATATCATATAATGTTTCATTATTAATTATCTTATTTTATTATATTACTGGTGTTATTTTCAAACAATCTATTGGTGGTCACCAAATGGAAAAGACCTCGGATATTTTGCGCAAACTCTTTTGCGCAAATTCTTCGAAAACAGACTCCATATTTGGTATTGATTTACATAAATTAGTAGGCCTATCAATTACCGTTCGTAACTTGGTTAAAGAAATTAAATTTGCATTATAGCGACCTATACATGTAGGCCATAGGTCCACGGCTTCGCTCGTTACATTATAAACACCTAAGTGTATACTGAAGGCACTGTACTTTATTACATTATAAACTCCTAAGTGTACTCTGAAAGCAGTGTACTTTATCACATTATAAACTTCTAAGTGAACTCTGAAGGCAGTGTAATTCATTAGATTACAAGCTGATGTTCTCGTCCTTTGTACGGGTTATGAACTTTAAAAAATGTAAAGGTGGATGCTATGATAAATAACACAAAAATCCTAACTTTCACATAATTTATTTATAACATATTATTACAGTATTCATTATTACCTCACCAAAAGTTTTGTATAAGCTTTAAGTACTCAATATGTATATAATTAAAACATGGTATACACTGTGCGATGGTCAGGACGACTTTGTACAGTCTTGGCCAAAATGTTTGCATATTTTGCAACATATAAGATTATCATTATTAAGATGGAATATAAATACACTTACAAGGAATTGGAAAACATGGCAAAGACACATATCATCAAACATTGGAGGTGATTCCTGAACTAAGTAAATAAAAAATGTAGTCTAATAAAGTTTATCATAAATGAGTTTAAGAAGTCGAAGGACAAAAACGAACTCATTGGTAAGAGACTTGATGCCCCACATCTTAACAAGCGCTGCGAGATAACTGGTGATTGTAGTTAAGAGATACCAATCTTAACATGAAGTAACAGAAGGATGTATAGTACTTCACACAGCTCATGTTGCAGAAGAAGGCTACCAATCGGTGATAATCAGCTCAGAAAAACTCAAGATGTCTTCATCTTATGCTTCGATCCATTGAGTACATCAGTGCTTCT
>NW_013667074.1:78724-83781 GCF_000517525.1 Limulus polyphemus
GAAAAGACTTGTGTCGCTAAAGTTTCGTCGGAACGAATTTACGGAAAATTAACTAACGAACGGAGACGTAACAATATCTATTTAACTACTAAATCTATATTACAATTTAACTCAGTTTTAGACCATTCGAAATTTTAATACGTAGCATAGTGAGCACAATAGTTTCGATGATAATATTAACCATAGAATGTGTCCCTGTTTCACACTCCACTAATTCTTACAAGCTATGGAGTTTTCTATTTCATAGCAGTTCTATACAAATGGGACAGCACGTCCTTCAGCGAATACAAGGAATGTCTACGAGCGGCCCACAAATTTCTGGTTTGCATTGAATTTTGTATTGAGCTTGAATTTTCTTTCATAATAAAACTTTGTAAAGAAGACTATAACAGAGTACTTGTAGGTGTCTTGACGATATTTGTTTTACCAACATTTCCAGATTTCTTAAGTTTATTTATTCATCAGATCTCACCATAAAAAACTTATTTCACTGCAAATAATACACATTACGTGGAAATAGATATAAATATCATTAATTAAAGGTACAACGTCAGGCTGGTTAATCAAATTGACACGTAAATTTAGCTTCAAACATTCTCCTGACACAAGTACTCCAAATAAGTTATGCGACGATAACTTAAATATCATAGCTCATTAAAATTCATTCAACATTACTGAGGCTAATTGTACTTCATAACAACAATTTTTTATGTCCCATGCTGCCCTTGGAGCTACCCCCTCTATCGTCGAAGTGTTTAAATAATACCGCCATGACAACGAATAAAAATAATATATAAAAACCGAGAAATAACAAATACATATTAGTACTAAAATGTGTTACTTTCTTTATGCACTTTTTTTTCCCGTTCATGCTCTTTTCTTCGTTAATCTGATCGCCACGATTATACACTAATGCCTGATGTCGCTCATGGATCACGATCTTTTAAAAACTATCGTGACTACATCTAATGTTGTTAGTTAATTATATGGATTTGTGCTTAACTTAAATCTCCTAAGCTGGTCGAATCTTGTGAGATATTATTGAAATTACAGCATGCCCATTCAACTGATGAATTAATTCATTTTAGATTTTAACCTTCTTGTGTTGATATTGGATATTAAGCTTTTCTAGTCAATTTGTTATATAGAATTGACTCATGAAAATATTTACAAGTCACTTTTTTACTTTTCATCTTTATAGTTAAGTTAGTTTTACTGGAAAATGCTTATTAATCAGCACGTCATAGATTAAAACAGCGATTATGGCGATTAAAATTAATTCATTAAGTTGAAAACGTTACATACATATACATTCTGCTCAAAACACGGTACTATTATTTTCACATTTTTCTACTCCAGCAAACGGAGCTTTTAGCAAAAAATGGTGTGACTAAACTATTATAATATATACATTTCTAGTTTTTTATTGAAATATTCGAATTTTTCATAAGCATTGGAGTATGAAGAGACAAAACTATCAGTTTTCTACTTTTGATAATTGAGTATATCACCGAAAAATAATTTCAAATTCTCACGGATCTTTACTATTGAAAAATGTGCTTAGATTTATAGGGTCATAAGTTTAAGAGCATCTCTGAATGTTAGGACATCTCCCATTTCTGAATATATTATATAGTTTGTAATTCCTGCTGATTTTTACACTCAGAGGAAAGAGGTTGATTGCATGTAAGTCGTCACTCATTCTTACCGTACTTTATTTCGTAAATTAATGTTCCTAAATGTGCTTGCCTATAAAGTGAATAATTTTCATTCCTGGAGTCGTCTGAAGTCACAAACGTGCTAATATAATTTTTACATAAAAGATGTGAAAAATCATGTAAAAACAAAAATCACACGCACACTTGTGGCAATATACTTGAAATGCTTACACACTAGGTCGTCTATAAATTCAAGGAAGATAGTTGAAGGTACTTTGTTTGTTAATAGATGTTTCTTTGAATACTGTTGACAATCTACAACGAGAAATATCTATTTTAAAATTCATCAAATGACTCGAAGTGCTTAAAAGAAGACAAAGAGTAAAGTACGACATTAGTCAGCGTTATATTCATCGATGACGTCTATATAACACTTAAACGAAGTAACAAATATGCCTATCTAGTAGGCACCATAAAACTTAGTAGCACCAACTTCTATAACACAAGCCAGAAGAAAATTGGCAACGCCGAAATCTATTATTAGTAAATATCATAAAAATTAGCAGCACCAACATGAGTAACAGAAGTCAAAATGAAACTTAGCAGCGTCGACATCTATATTAGTTAACAACATAAAACATAGTGTCATTCACATCTATAACACAAGTCATAATGAAACTTAGCACAAAATACAAGGTATATTCTGTCGAAGAAATCTAAGTCCTCGTCCTGAACACATCTTTATGATATGCATACTTTTCCAACGACAAGGACTTTTACACTGTACATTTTCCGTCCACAAGGACTTTTATACCCCCTTCTAAAAAGCGATCGATGTTAAAATGTAATTCCGCTGCTACTTTGTATCGGATGGGGTTGTCACATGACTTGCTGATTTGCATATTCAAAATCCATTTTAATGCAAAGTACGCACAACTCTGTAAAACTAAAATCTATTTAAATTGGTATCATATATAGAATTACTTATTGGTTCCAAAATACGCACAACTATATAAAACACTAAAATCTTTTTTTAAGTTACACCAAACATGCTCGCCCTTTCAGCCGTGGGGGCGTTATAATGTGACGGTCAATCCCACTATTCGTTGTTAAAAAGAGTAGCCCAAGAGTTGGCTGTGGGTGGTGTTGACTAGCTACCTTCCCTCTAGTATTTCACTGCTAAATTAGGGACGGCTAGCGCAGATAGCCCTCGTGTAGCTTTGCGCGAAATTCAAACAAACTATTTAAGTTGGCATCGTATATAGGATTACTTATGGGGTCCAAGTTGGTCGCTTACACCTTTTACTAAACTATTTTTGCAAAAATGCTTACAGTTTCATGACTTTGTTGTTCAAAAAGGGTTCCTAGTTATATATGAGTCACCCAAAAAAATGTAAACAAAAATGCCATCAATACTGCAGTTAATCTCACTTCCGGAATTCTGTATATATTTTACATTGAACATAAGTGCTTTCCCACACTTTACAGGTAAAACTACAACATATATTACTCAATATGATGTACTATTTTCTGTATGTTACTGGTGGTGAATGGTATAAAAACGAATCACTTATTTGAGGACTGAAATGATAAATTTTAAAAGAAACTTATTATCTACAAAACGACAGCCAGAAGATTACACGGGTTAACTTCAGATATAAATATACAATTATTTTGGAATAAATTAAATGTTATTACGATTACCTTTTTCGTCTAGAAAACCCTTGTTAAGATGAACAAGGCAATTAGTAATATCATCTTATTTTACCTAACGCCTGCTTAAAATAAGGTGATCCCAAGAGCAAAGAAAATAAGATTCTGAGAAAAAAACACGAATACTTAATATTACTAAAATAGGTTGGATCTAAGTTAAGAGCCTCTCAGTGGCACAGCGGTATGTCTGCGGACTTACAACGCTAGAATCCGGGTTTCGATACCCGTGGTGGGCAGAGCACAGATAGCCCTTTGTGTAGCTTTGTGCTTAACTACAAATAAACAAACAAACAAACTAAGTTAAGATTATTATCTAAAAATAAGACATACAATTAAGCGGAGAATTACAGAGGATTAATTTCGTTATAGTAAAACGACTGTGGATACACAAATCAGTAAGTCACGTGACAATCATAACAGGTATAAAGATACAGTGGAACAGCATGCATTAGCACTAGATTTTGGCATCGTTTTACGTTGCGTAGATAGTGTGATGTCACCAAAATTCGATTGCTTTAGGGTAGGATACATAACAGTTTTTTCCGACGAAAAATATTCATACACTCAGAGGATAAAGATATGATTAGATCGGGGATTTAGAATTTCAAAGACAGTGATTATGCTCTGTATTTAATGATATTGGAAGACAGAGGAATGTAGATCAACGTGGGACACCAGTACCATCCAAAAAGGGACCTGAAATAAATCGTACCCTCGTCGTGGTAAGCAGAGTGTGGCGTTCTGTAACAGGTGATAATCCACGAACACTAAAAGTGGCAAAGGCCGATAACATGGAATAGGCAACAAAATGAAACATAATTAAGAAGGATTTCCTTCTTGACCCGGGACCAACAGGGTATGGACTTATCAAGATAAGACTTCAAGTCATACTATCCATTTAATCATTGCTTAAAGGAAGTATCTGGAAAATAAAAAGACTGTTCATGCTACTTCATACAAAGCCGTACTAGTCAAGTCACTTATGAATTTCTGTGCATACAGATTGTTGAAATATGCGATGGGAAATTATCATCCTCGTACACTAGATGGATTATGGAAGGCATGTAGGGAAGAGTGGTATGATTTGGGTGTGAAATTCTTATGATGTAGCCTTTTGAAATGGAAACACGTTTCAGGGCTATTTTGAAAATGTATGGTAGTTAGAAAGAGCACGATCGAACGTGGCAACATGGACCGTACCGTCGTGGTATGTTTTCAAAATCGTTTAAATATAACATACTCTACTTCTGTATTAATGGGAATGTAAGAAGTGAATTAAGGAACAGGTGAATTACTTTTGCAATATCAGTTAGAACATCAGCCGGGTGTGGCCCAGTGGGTTAGCATACCAGACTGGGAATCCGAGGGCCTATGGTTCTCATCTCGTTGCTGCAAAATTGCACTCCACACTCTGGGGTCGTGGGTGCGTTATAAGAGTGACGGTCAGCTTACACTATTGGCATTGAGTGCTGTTGACTATCAGTTTTTATTTTATTATCTATATACTACTAAAACTCTGAGATTGTTTGTTTGTGTGCTTGTCTGTAATTAAATGCAGCAAAAACGTTAAAATCGGGCCACGGGT
Organism: Limulus polyphemus; assembly: GCF_000517525.1. Taxonomy (NCBI): domain Eukaryota; kingdom Metazoa; phylum Arthropoda; class Merostomata; order Xiphosura; family Limulidae; genus Limulus; species Limulus polyphemus. Next base: position 83,681 of record NW_013667074.1, read on the forward strand.
TACCGAGTTACCGCCGTTTTTCGGGTCACTTTTCGTACATTCCATTATTATAAAACTTCGTTTTCCACCTGATGAATCACTTTAAAATATATCTTCTATAC
>NW_013667074.1:84781-90483 GCF_000517525.1 Limulus polyphemus
CAAAAATCAAGTCGAGAACAACAACAAAATTTTATAAACGAAAACCTCTCGCCGAGCATTGGTTATTACATCATTTCCCTGTCAATGTTCCAATCTTCATTAAAAGGTGTAATATAACAAAAACAAGATTATGATGAATCTATCTATATACTACTAAAACTCTGAGATTGTCTGTTTGTTTGTTTGCTTATTTTCTCAGTCAAAAAAACATTCACACTACCGTTCGCGCTATTTACGAAACTTCTTACTTCACTTTTTTGAAAAATGAAATGGTCTTTCCTTTTACTCCCGATCAACAATCAAATATCTTTTCTTGAATTATGAATAACACGAATGGATCGAAATATTTAATTAAATTATCTCAAAATAAACCTTCATTTCGGTGGAATATTGAAATTAGCTTGAATTCTTCATAACCTCTGAATAGTGGTTGACCCGACGGGTCACGGTGGTCTAATATCACTTAAAACTTAGAGGCGGCTAACGCAGACAATTCTTGTGTGGCTCTGCGCAAATGTCCAAACAAACAAATAAACAGCTAAAACGTATCACAAGTTTAAACAGTGGGTGAGGCGATGATGTATGAAACGATTTCAGAAAATTCATTAACTGTTTTTATTAATTAATTTATCCGAACCTCCGAACTGGTTAGTACAAAACTTGAGCCAAAGAACAGTAATATATATATATATATATATATATGTTTAGATAAGGATTCAGCAAGCAAATAAAGTTTGTTTGTTTGGTATCGAAACCTGGTTTCTAGCGTTGCAAGTCCGCAGACATAATGCTGTGCCATTGAAGGGCGACGAATAAAGAATTTATACATGAATTTAGTCAGAACATGTTATTGCGCATGTACGAGTTTAATTCAAGAACTTGTATTGTGAGTGTCCCATGATACAAAGTAATTGAGCCTTATATCGACTAACGTGTTTTTGTAGAAACTAAGTTAAAGGGCAATGCATGATATGAAACAAAGTATCAACACTTTATTTATAGCAATTAAACTAAAATTGACCAAACATTATAATAAATAGCCTGAAATAATTTAGTGGAAAACAATCCCTTTAGACGTCATGTAGTTGAAGTTAGATAACGCCAGCTGTGAATGTATTGATTTAATTACGGAGGAAGTATTTATAAAGCGTAGAATATTCCTCTGTTCTCGGAATATTTATATTAAATAGACTTATGTTAGACATATGTACAGGGATAACCAGAATTTGACGTAGGCTTGCCTCAGACACATGTATAGTGACGGCCAGGATTAGACGTAGATTTGTCTAATACACGTATAGAGACGGCCAAGAATAGACGTAGACTTGCCTCAGACACTGTATAGAGACGACCAGGATTAGACGTGGACTTGTCTAATACACGTATAGAGACGGCCAAGAATAGACGTAGACTTACCTCAGACACTGTATAGAGGCGACCAGGATTAGACGTGGACTTGTCTAATACACGTATAGAGACGGCCAAGAATAGACGTAGACTTGCCTCAGACACTGTATAGAGACGACCAGGATTAGACGTAGACTTGTTTTTAGAACATACATCTCCTCCGGTGGGATAGCGATAAACTTACGGACTTACAATGCTAGAATCTTGGGTTCGATTCCCCCCAGTGGACACAGCAGATAGCTCAATGTGGCTTTTCCCTAAGACAAACAAAAATGACATACATTTATATATATAGAGAGAGAGGCGGCCAGGATTACACGTAGACTTGCTTCAGGCACATGTATAGAGGCAGCTAGGATTACACGTAGACTTACCTCAGACACATGTATAGAGGCGGCTAGGATTACACGTAGACTTACCTCAGACAAATGTATAGAGACGGCCAGGATTAGATATAGACTTACCTCAGACAAATGTATAGAGACGGCCAGGATGTGTTCTTATATTTGTGCTTTTGTGGTACTAGTTGCTAATACAGTATATGAAAAGAAGAAAAAACTGTTAACAAAATGTATGTACGGTGCTCCTGAGAAGTTTTAGTGAATTTTATGAAATGCTTTTTTTTCCGAATTCCTGTTATTTCGCTGTAATTATGAAAAAAATGAAATTTATTTTAGTCTGTATCCAATTGGAATTTAGTTTCAAACTACGTTCTAAAAGAAAAGATAAAAGTTTTATACTCCAGTCTGGCTCTGCATGGTCAATTCAACAAAGAGCATCAAGTGACGTAATATTTTGCTGCATAGCTCAACTCGAGACAGACAGTCCAAGTAGGAAGACGACTGGCTCCTGATACATTACAGGCTACTGGCGCCTAGAAGCACGAAGAATGTTTTATTATTCATTAATTACAATATATACACAACTTCTACATTATACACATACTGGAAATTATCATCGACAGTCAGGCAACGACTGGAAAGTAAAACAGTGTCTCCTCTTATATGTATGATGTTTATTATGGTTTGTTTTAGAATGCGAGAGAAATAGAAAGCTAGGAAAACAGATAGACATCTCAACAGTTAGGGAGATAAACAGATAATAATAAATAACTATAAATCGAGTATATTATTGATATTTGAGTTTTTTAATAATAAATAACTATAAATCGAGTATATTATTGATATTTGAGTTTTTTAATAATAAATAACTATAAATCGAGTATATTATTGATATTTGAGTTTTTAATAATAAATAACTATAAATCGAGTATATTATTGATATTTGAGTTTTTTAATAATAAATAACTATAAATCGAGTATATTATTGATATTTGAGTTTTTTAATATATATAGATTGGGCAATTCATTTTACCGTCTTTGAAATTTAGAAAAGCGATTTCAACTTTACTATTTTTTGCGATTGTAGCATGTGGGTTGATTGTGGTGCATACAATCGTGCAAACATATAACACAAAGCTAACACAACCACAACAACAACACAAAAAATACCTAAGGTATCATTTGGTACAAGAGTAATTCAAATAGCTTAATACTAAGTACAAACTTTCGATCGTGCATATAACGCCGTTTCAGCTCACACGTTTGATTTTACATCACAGTTCCCTTGATTGACCTAATTAGAGCTTTGAATTTATTTGTTGATCGAAATTCATAATGATAAAATATAAAGATCTTATTAGTTTCCTTATTATTAATAAGTTTAGTTTTTTAAAATTTCAATACATTTTTACAGTCAAGGTGTTTGAATCCCTAAAATTACAAACCACATTTTCTCAATGAGTAGGGTTACCAGATTTCCAGAGTGACATTTTTTGTCATATGGAGTAACACTGCAACAGCTCTGAAACAGTTTATATTACGATAACCACTTTTAAATTTACTAAATAATCCGAAGTTCATTGCATTCCGTTTTAAAAAGATAGACAAACAAAATTTGCCACATTCTTATCTAATTAAAAAATAATAAATAAAACAACGTGCCTTAGTTGGCTTGAACGTACTCAAACTCTTTTTCGCAGCTGGACAGGCTTTCAAATATTAATTCCTATGGCTGCCCAGTGACAGGTTAAGTTAAGAAAACGTAACAGAGAGGGAGGGAACACTGCACCATGTGATCTGTCTTTGTCAGGTGATTCTACACGTAAAATTTGAAGGACCCACGTAGAATGACAAACCGTACATATGAAACTCATAATGAGATACAGAGAATTTGGGACGACTTAATACGGTTATTGTTTCTGAGCGGGAGAAAAATAAAGATAAAAATTGGGGCGATCTCAGTTTTAATTGTATGTCAGGTAACCATATTATTATGCTAATTTTCGTTTGTATTTTTTAATAAAAACAACTACTTAGCTTTAGTTATGTTAGAATATAAGTATGTTGAAAACATAGAAATTTTGCATATTCATTATTATATATTCTTTTGAATTAGTAATATAAATATTATATTTCTTTACTTAGGTTTAAACACAAAATAATCAAAGCTTTTATTAATTAACTGTTTTTTATGAATTTCAGTAATTGTTCTTTGATATGTAGAGATTTTGGTCGCCTACTAGCAAAGTCTTTGTATCTTTAGATAAAACTGTTATAATTTACTGTTACTTGAATTTTGAAGATGTTATAACAAGCTGGAATAATTTCTTTCTAATGCGGAATTTTATTTATTAAACTTATAGTTTTGGTTTTTCACAACATGATTTGTTGAACTTATTTTTTGAATATTTAACGGTAAACATTAAAAAAGTAACTACAAGTTCAAAACAATAATATTATTAAAGTTTTAGACAAAACTGTCAACAATTGTTACAGTAAATACAATATGATATTAAATGTTATATCAATCTAGCCTCTTTTGGCTATATTTCATGTTGTTTGTTTCTGATATTCGCGCAAAACTACAAAATAACAATCTGCGTTTGCCCTGAAGGACTAGATAGAAAGAACCCACCGATAACTTTTGGGCTAAGTTCGTCTACAGCACCTACCGACAATTTTTGGGATACTCTTGTCTAACTGAATAGTGAAATGTGACCACTATTATTATTATGTATCCATGTCCCCAAAGAGCGGAGTGCGTTTTTGTGGCAACGAGATGCGAACCATGGGCCCTTAAATTCATACATAGTTCCAGCATGCGAATCATTTGGCCATGCACAGCTCTTTTTGGCTCTTTTTAATTAGTAAAGTAACCACTGCTGACTAGCACATACGTATTAGAAGAGTGCATACATGATTAATTTTGATCCTTTATGTAACCGAGCGTCGATTAAGTAGTTAGGTTTTGTACAAAATTATTGGAATTAGAATTTAAAACTCAATTTTTTTTGTTCAGATAACATATTTACCTAGTTATCTTAAGTTTCGTTATATCACTCATAATTCAATGTATGGGTCTTGTGTAAAAATAAAAAAACAAATATTTTTAATATATCAACACCATATCTGGTTTTATTTTATTGCTTTTCTGCTTTAACCCAAGCAGCCATTTTCTCACAAATAGCTACAGACAGTGGAAAGTTTTAGGTGTTCAAAGTTATGGGTTTGAACACCTAATATTTTGCCTCTAATTTTTGTCATTTCACACGTGAGGCTCACAGATAGAGGCTAAATCTGGTAGATGGTGCTTCTCTACAGTTGCGTAGTTCCAACTTCGACAGATACTTCTAAACAGACAGAGGCTAAATCTTGTAGATGGTGCTTCTCTACAGTTGCGTAATTCCAACTTCGACAGATGCTTCTGCACATATAGAGGCTAAATCTGGTACATGGTGCTTCTCTACAGTTGCGTAATTCCAACTTCGACAGATACTTCTAAACAGATAGACGATAAATCTTGTAGATGGTGCTTCTCTACAGTTGCGTAATTCCAACTTCGACAGATGCTTCTGCACATATAGAGGCTAAATCTGGTACATGGTGCTTCTTTACAGTTGCGTAATTCCAACTTCGACAGATGCTTCTGCACATATAGAGGCTAAATCTGGTATATGGTGCTTCTCTACAGTTGCGTAATTCCAACTTCGACAGATACTTCTAAACAGACAGAGGCTAAATCTTGTAGATGGTGCTTCTCTACAGTTGCGTAATTCCAACTTCGACAGATACTTCTACACAGATAGAGGCTAAATCTTGTAGATGGTGCTTCTCTACAGTTGCGTAATTCCAACTTCGACAGATACTTCTACACAGATAGAGGCTAAATCTTGTAGATGGTGCTTCTCTACAGTTGCGTAATTCCAACTTCGACAGATACTTCTACACAGATAG
>NW_013667074.1:91260-95175 GCF_000517525.1 Limulus polyphemus
ACTCATCTGTACTTATAGAATAACCCATGGGTCCATCGGAATGCTTGTTTGTTACATAATTCCTAATTACATATGAGTAACACAAAAAAATTAACAAATACTACCAATATCAAAACGAACCCTACTAGTTATTACTGGAATTCCCCCACTGTAGTAATATAATGACCCCCACTATAATATTATAATGAACCCAGCATGTTACTACTGGGAATACCCACTATAATATTATAATGAACCCAGCATGCTACTACTGGGATTTCCCACTGTGATATTACAATGAACCCAACTAATTACTACTAAGATTCCTCACTGTAATATTACAATGAGCCCAATTTATTACTATTATTGTTGTCCCCTGTTTTAGTATTACAGTGAATCCAGTTAGTTACTACTAGGTTCTCTATTGTATTTTGCAAATGAAATGAATGATTTCATCTAGCTGTTTCAACCCATTCTGTATAATGAATGTTGTAATAAATACATGTTACTCTATATGATGCAATATGTGGACCAAACTGATAACACATGATATAAAAATAAGTTGACAATTTGAGGTTTAAACAACAACAATTAGCTTAATTGTAAGTCTAAAATCTTGTCATGTGAAAACAATGCTTACGATTTTGTATATCAATTGTTTAACTTAAATGTACGTTTTCTTGTTTTTTCATTTTTGTGTGTAGAGTGCTACAAAATTATGAAGTATGTTTCAGTACATATCATCGTATTTTCCCTTTTATTTCGTGATTATTTCACTATTTGCTCTATATGCTCTAATGAATTATTAACCTTTATATTCACAGCAATTCTGTGAATAAAGAAAGTAACATACAGGTTTTTTCTGTAGATCTTTGTAAATGTTGTTACACTTCGGCTCTTTTCTGTTGCCTTGATTTGATTGCATTTATGAAAACGTATCTTGTAACATTTAGTTGTATATAATATGTATCACACATCTTCAATGTATATTGTCATAGACTGCTGATGACCAATGAGTAAATTTTCGACGTTTGGTGAGGTGCTTATGTTTTTACTTCGACTCTGGTTTCAATCTGATGAGTGTAATGTATATTGTATAATTCGTATACGATTAGGATATTAATAACAGCGTGACTCGGGTTCACGAGGTTTTCCATGAAAGTGTGGGATGGTAAAGCTTGCCTATAGTAAAAATGTCTTGTGAAGAAGTGAAATTTAAGTAGGGATGGATTCGAACCCGTGGTTACGCAAATTACGCAAACTAGGCAAATACTTTAGCCAAGTACGACTCGCATATTTTACACTTCACATACCTTTTTTTTCGTTTTATTGGTTATAAGGACTAATTTTGAAGGCCTCTTGAATTATGCCAATTGATTTGTAAAGCTGAAAATCAGTTTATTCACATTTTTTTTATCACTGGAAGTGACGATTTTAAGTAGCCCAACTTTAGAATTTTAAGGATGGTATGCGATTCCTTGAAGTTAATTTAACTGATCATGAACCACGGACTAATTGCACAAAACACTTAACCAAAGAAGCTTTCTTGCTGTGAGAAAACAGAATTTAGCTGAACTTCACCCTGAATCATGTTATTTTAAATAGATCACACTTGAAACTGTACATTTTTACTAAATTCAGTAAGGACACATCAAAATGATATTTTTAAATTTCTTCGTTTAGAAAAAATATGAATCAAGCTGAACGGAAACAAGATGATCAGAGAGCACAGATACTGTACAAAAAAAATGATTGTGAGATATCGATTTTTTACCACTGAAAATCTTGTATAATGATAAAAACACTTTAGGACAATCCTCATTTTTATGTTTGTTTGTGTTTAAGTACGAAGTTGTACAATGGGCTATTCTGTGCTATGCTGATCTATTATTGATGAGCCACTGGGTTTTTTTGTAACCTATATTACAAGAGTTTTGGGTGTAAACAAACTTATTTCCTGAAGAGTGTTTATGAACGTGAATGAGCTGATTCGATTGTTGTAGCACCTGTGTCATTATACATTTATTGAACAAATTAGTATTTGTTATTAGTGTTAAAATTTTTCAAGTGGAAAAGCAAGTTTTTTTTGCAGGAAAACACTTTTCCAGTAAAGTGGTCATTTAGACTTAAAATCCTTAATTAGTAGAATAATTATGGTAGTAAAATCTTACATTAAGAGACCATTGTGACTGAAATCCTTCATTAGAGAATTTATTAATGATAAGATTAAAAAGCAGTTATTGGTGATAAAATTTTTGAATTAGAGAACAGTTATTGGTAATAAATTACTGGATTAGAGAGCAGTTATTGGCGGTAAAAATGTTCGTTTAAAAAGTAGTTATCAGTGGTAAAATCCTTCGTCGGAAAAATATTTATTGAAGGCTAAAATCGTTCAATGTGAAAATAGTTGATGGTGATAATTTTTTTTTATCAAAAGAGTGTTGGTGTTCCAATTATTCATTGATATACATTTTTTTGCAAAAAATTATACAATACAATGCAATTGAGTAGGAAAATATATCATTAAGAGAGTCTTAGTAATAGTTATTGTTTAATAATTATTCATTTAAATAAATTCAAATAAAAATATTTTAATAAATTCAAACAGCTCAAAACCAGATGTGGTAAAAAAAATACTAAATCTTGATAAGTTTACTTGTCCTCACACAGTAAAAGGATTCATTATTTTCAACGTAAGCAGCACCCTATGCGACACATGGACTATGTGGCAAGGTCAGAAACTAAACAAAAGCTCATGTGTAGCCGTCTCTAATTTAGATCTGCTGACCGGAGGAAAGGCAACTAAATGGCAGCACCTGCTGCCTACAAGGCCACCCTTAATCGAATAGTGAGATTGACAGTCACGTTTATAACGCGCCCACAACTGAAAGTGTAGAACGTCTTCAGCGACATATTGCGGAATCTGTCCTTGGACCTTGCGATCCGAAGACCAGCACGATAACCATTTAACTCAGGTAAAAATTAAAGAATGCAATAAATGGGTCAATAAAACCATGTGAGGAGGAATCAAATACAACATCAAAGTTAGAGCTGTTATTGAACAAATGAAATGGGAATATAGATGCTCGATGTAGAGAATTTGATATTTCATATAATAACAAAACATTAATTTTTCTTTTGCATGTGTTATTTTCTCAAATGTGTAATATTTAATATAATGGGGTGAGATGTCGTGATTAGTGTTTAGTTACTGTCAAGATACAAAGTACAAAGAATGGTTAGTGTTCAGAAAAACGGTAGCCATGTTTCATCCTAATTAGTTTTTTATTTGAATTTTGCGCAAAGCTACACGAGGTCTATCTACGCTAGCCGTCCCTGATTTAGCAGTGTAAGACTAGAGGGAAGGCAGCTAGTCATCACCACCCACCGCCAACTCTTGGGGTACTCTTTTTCCAACGAATAGTGGGATTGATCGTCACATTATAACGCCCCCCCGGCTGAAAGGGCGAGCATGTTTGGTGTGACAGGGATTCGAATCCGCGACCCTCAGATTGCTAGTCGAGTTACTTAACCACCTGGCCATGCCGGGCCAAAAGGATGATAAAGAAACAAAGATAACTTGAAACAAGATTAATTCAAGGGTTTTCTTGACCACGTGTTTAATGAAAAATCTCAACATATTCACAAAGTATGAATTCAGTACTACCACCCCTACCCCATAGTATACCCTAACCACACATTTCATAGCTAAACGAAATAAATAGATATTGCGAAATTAAGCTTGACCAACAAAAAGGCAGAAAAGTAGAGTCGATGCAGTCATTCAAAATTAAGATCATTTAAGAAATGAATTCGTGGCATATTCATAGAATAATTATTGGTAAAAATCAGTTAAATTAACAACTTCTAGTATATCGAAAAGTCAGTGCGTTTTGGTAACACTACGTTCCAACAATGGCTTTTATGTCATGTTGC
>NW_013667074.1:95741-102392 GCF_000517525.1 Limulus polyphemus
CATGTTAAACTTATATTAAAGTTTTTCTTCATTACCCATTTAAGCCGTCTCCAGCCATTATATAGTGTTTAGTCCCAACCAATCAACCATTATTGCTCTTTTCTATAGTGTATCCGGAGAGTGAGCACTAAAAATCAATTTAGCTAGCATTATTTCAAAACGCCATTTTTAGTCAGTGATTGCATGTGAAGTTCTTACTATTCAATATAGTTTTCACTATCGTTAGCTTCTCAGTGGCACAGCGGTATGTCTGCGGACTTCCAACGCTAGAAACCGAGCTTCGATATCCGTGGTGGGCAGAGCACAGCTAGCCCATTGTGTAGCTTTGTACTTAATTCCAAACAAACATTATAGTTATTTTATGCTGCACATCAATACTGCTCGTTAAGAATATAACTTGCCTGATAATCTTAATTGAAATTTGAGTTTGGTTAGAATTTTCAACTTATGTATTGTGTTTTTTCTAACTCGAAAAGTGGATCAAGGGAAAAGAAAAAAAGAATAGAATTTGCAGACTTCATTCTTCCAAAAAAATGAATAAGTTTTAGAAGATAGATGATTAATCGACAAAGAAAGGGTTAAGGATTAAATGAAAGGAAAAAAAATAAGTTTGTTATATATGTGATTACAGGAGAAAGGTTAATAGGTGGATGCTACAGGAAAATTTAATCCAAGACTTTTCAAACCTTCGCTACGATACTGGAAAAGAAAGATGATATTACTGAAATTATTATATTATGATATTTCTGTATATATATATAATGTAAAATAAGTATATTTATGTATGTAGTGCATAAAGACTCAGTTATTATATACGTGTTTCACAATTGGTTCATTGCTCATATTCTCTGTTTGTAAGAAATCACAAATACATAAAAATGCACCGAGTTAACATCTAATCTTGCTTAATCCAACAACAATTTAAGAAAATTCTCAAGTATATACAAACATTCTTATTACACTTTAACGTTTATTTCAAAATTTGGGGTTAAAGTATCCAAAGTTTAATTACTAACAATAAATAGCAACTTTTATACTGTTTGGTTTGCGTTTCAAGATAAGTAAACTCTAATATCTACATCTAGAACTTAGAAAAAAAAGTACAAGTTTACTTTTACTATTAAAATCGCTGGAAAAAATCGATTGATAGCTTGAGAAAATGTGAAGCGCCACCTATAATAAAAATGTTTTAGCACTACTTTCAGTGTATATTATACTCTACTAATCCTATAAAGTGTTGGAAAAAAAAGGTTATTGCAGTGGACGACTTTATAATATCTATTTTTATAGCCTCTAATCTTACTCTTTCCCTGAAAAAGTTTCTACTTGGTTTCGACGCTTCCAGCTAAGCTCCAATGTAAGTCATCATTTCAGGGAGTAAGCTCAAGAAATCCCGGATGGATCACGTCTTCTAAAACTGAGAGTCGATATGGGTTTCTTGTCAACCCTGTCTCTGATTTCTGTACCTATGTGCGAAGACAAATGCTCTGCGACTGTCTTCTTGTAACAGATCATCATGGTACTTTGTTGAAAACATATAGAAACAAAATGAATAAAAAATGAACTCTAATATGTCTGTGGATAGTTTGATTAGGGCCACTCGTGTATACAAATTATATTGATGCGATATATATTGCAACATACAAAGAGTTTACTAAAGTAATTTACTTTCATTTGGCGATGAACTACTGTTTAAGATTGGATTGTTGAAACCAAATGCCTTTTAGCAGTTTTTTCTCAGATATTCTAAAGAGACTAAAGTGTAAAGCTCGTAATCAAACAATCGCCGTCCGACTGTGTGTAAATGTTAATGTGATTAAACTCGGAGAGCAAGGAACTTAAACAATCTAATTAGAACCAAAGTGAATAGAAATATATTAAAAAAAGACACTTTACTCGTAATAGTAGTGTTTAACAAAATCGTAAGAGAATGCTATTTGAAAAAAAAAAATGTAATGATTTGCACTGAAGTGAATATAAATTATTATCATAATACACTTTACGATTTAGAATGGGTAGAGACATGACAACATAAAATAATTAGGTTACATTGAATCATCAGTTCGGTGGCCTGGCTGTTAATCTGTTCGTGGTTTTAATGTTACAGGATCCTTTCAGGGCACACATTTCATTCTGTTAGTTTGCTTTCTAACTCTCGGCATTTAAAACTTCTAAGTGTAACTAAGATATTTTGTTTCTATTTTTCATACGGGCAACTCTAAGCGTACCACGCGAAAAGCTTAAGGCTACTTTACACTACGTTTTGGTACAACATAGATGGCGCGACAACTTAATTCAAACATCTCATTATGACGTAGAAACTTTCACCCTCCGGAACGAAGACAAACTTTAGTGAGACAGAATTAAATGTGTGCAATAAATAGTAGCTGATTAAGATATTTTGTACAACGTAAAGTTAACGTTTCTATTCTTCTGAATCACTATACGGATATATATTATATTTCACATGCTTTTGCATTAGAAAAACCAAATATTCACTTGTGCGCAGGTATCATACATGAATTTCTGGAGAATAAACATCATTACTAAGGGAAAGTACGTATCAATCGCAAATCCTTTAACATGGTAATAAAAGGTATTTTTTAAATAGCACATTTATGCTTTTTATTTTTTAGGAGGTTATATGAAAAAAACGTTGAAATAATATTTAGTTTTCAATTGTAACAATGTTATTACAATACCTGATATAAATTATACAATATGATATTGTATTAACTTTTTAGGGAATTAGTAACGATACCCAGAAGAAAACAACTATTTTCTGTTCGTTTAAACCGCGATGCGTTAATATTAGTGTTTACATAATTAAGATTAAGTTTGAATACTATTATTGTTATCTTTTATTATCAAATGTTTACATCCATGAACATTATTATGCATTTTAGTTTTGTAAAATAATTTATAACTAACTTAAATATTTTAATGCAGTTGAATGCAACTAGAGGAAAGCAGCCAGCTAGAAGTCCTGCTGTTTACCAGGACTTTGTCTGGTTCTTTGAAACGAATAACGGAACTTACTGTCACTTTTATAATGGTTCACAGCTGCATTATGCTTCGAACCCCGGTCCATTTAATCCTTCCCCCGACACACTAACCTCTAGGTCATGCCCGGCTCATTTCTATAAAAGTACTTAATTGTAGGAACTAATAAATGTCATAAAATTAATATTTGCATTTTTACTCAATAACATTGAAAATAAATTTAAAATACTCACTTATATAGTTAGTATGAATCCACAATGAAGAGTTTGTAAAATTAGATGAACCAGGGTTTTGTATTATTTGTTATATGTAACCTGTGATATTGTTCAGAGAATCTAAAATTAATTTTACACAAATTCATCCACGTGAGTCTTGCGAATTTTTGCTATAAACGCGACTGCCATTACAGTGTTTGGGTAGTTTTCAACAAACATAAACAGACGAGAGCAACAATATTCATTTACCACACGTGTGTAAGCTCTTACAGGAGTTTATATATTACTCTGTATAAAATGTTGTTTGAATGTGTTTTTATGTGACTGAATGAGATCCTGCAATTTATTTTTTTCTCTTTTTCTGTATAAGGAAATAATTTGAGCTTTAAATTTGAAAAGTTCCACCCGCAAATAGTTAGCGTTTTTATTAGAATTGAAGCAAAAAATTAAAGTTAAAAATCAACCTATCTGTTAGCCGCCCCTGACCATTTGTCTTAAATATGGGCTTGTATATGGAAAACAGAAAATATCATCAAGATTCTATGATATTGAAAATAGTAAACAATACTGCACTATACTTAGGGTGGTCTTTAATTTCGTGTTTTATAAAATCTTCCACTTTCTTCAACCAAACGGTCATCAGAATGTAATTCGAATCTCTTCCAAGCTAGAAAAACTTGGTGATAAAGGAAAAGTTAAGGTCCTCTGGACGTACTGACGCCATATGAGCTTCCCCTATTGTCTGAGTGGTGTAGTGCCAGACATCTGTCTCGGTTTTCTTAAACAATAATACTCAGTATATAAAACAGATCAATTTATTTCCAAACAAAATACAAGTCGTACAATCTTTCCATTATGCTTATTTTATTAAAATAAAAACTGTAGGCAGTCGCTCAAACAATCTTTCTTTGTACAATTAAACTCAGCATTCTCACGGACACACCACATATTATTCTCACGGACACACCACATATTAAGAACAAACGAAAACCTTGTTTTGTTTCGTAACTTTTTCAACAGCTTTATTATAACTTATAACAAAACATATTACAGTTTAGTACACAATTATATTACTCGTAAATGATTTAATGTACGAAGTAGCGATTTCTTAAATATTGTTTGATGCTGTAATCCAAGTTGCATGTCGTTGTTTTAATTGCATAGAAAGTTTTGGATAATATATTAATAATGAAGATGTGTTACTGAAACTTAAGAACTTTGTAACGTTTAAAACATTTGCGTTGCAATTCTAGAAAAGTTTTAACTTTTAAAGTATAGTTCAATTCTAAAATATTTCGAAAAAGGAAATTTTTGCTGGCCGTGTGTAAGGTTCCTCCGCTTTGCTTGGAAATTCTAAATGGAGTCAGTTAAGCACGTTGTTCTTTACACATAGCAGAAGCCCGTGTTAGATCAGCAAGACAGCTACTGGTCTACCGAACACTGAAATTAATGCTCTGACGGTATTTCTTATATAGTGACAATCATGCTTCTTGTTGTTTTCCTAATACATATACTTCAGATTACATAAACTCGTTTCTAACAGACATCTATCTTGCTGTTACTTGTAGATTAAGCAGAGCCATTAAATAAATATTTTTACTTGTGGAGTCCATCAACTAATTATTCAAATTATATCAGCCTTTGAAAATGGTTGACGATTGGGTATAACGTCTCTGGTTTGTACACTACTACCTTGTAAAAACTTTGTTCATAAAGTCAGCTCTAACTTGTATCACAATCCCTTTAAATAACTGTGTTTATAAAGGCAGCTCTGATTTGTATTCTAATACAATCTAATAGATGTGTTCATAAAAACAGTTCTAATCCCTTTTAATAGCTGTGTTTCTAAAAGGAGCTTTAATCTGTAAACTAACCCATTTAATAACTGTATCTATAAAAGCAGCTCTAATTTGTACAGTAATCCTTTTTAATAACTGTGTTTGTAAAAGCAACTCTAATTTGTACAGTAATCCTTTTTACTAACTGTGTTTGTAAAAGCATCTGTAATCTGTACAGTAATCCTTTTTACTAACTGTGTTTGTAAAACCAGCTCTAATTGGTACACTATTTTGAGACAATTGCTGTTTATCTACATTACACTTATCCAATTTCTGAATAAACAAGTACAGCTTGGATTTGATTTTCGCCTACTTGTTACGAGGAGGCTCCGATCGATTTGTTTTATTCTTAATCCTTCCTGCATCACTGCAAGGCCTGGGATTCAGAATGTTTAACAACAGTGATGTTCAGGAAAGCTTTTTTTTCCGCAAGGAGGTGTACTTTCCTTTCTCTCACAACAGTAATTGACGGTTATTGCATATTCTTTATTGGGTTAACTTATACAGGCTTTTGCCTTTAACGGGATATATTTGATAAAATAAAATAAATTCTTTGTGATGAAAATCCACTTGCTTAAAGACAGAGCGTATCTGATATTAATCCACTAATGCCGCGTCAGAATGCGGCAAGGGTTAAGAAATCATACAGACTCATACGTATGGTTGTATGTCCAGAAAAGTGGAATGTGATATGATTAGGATGACTTGAGAAATTTTGATATAATTCATTAAGTAAACACTGTAAATATGTATTCGTTTGGTTTGTTTTGAGTTTCGCGCAAAATTACACGAGGGCTATCTGCACTAGCCGTCCCTAATTTAGCAGAGAAAGACTATCAGGAAGGCAGCTAGTCATCACCACCCACCGTCAACTCTTGGGCTACTCTTTTACCAAGGAATAGTGGGATTGAACGTCAAATTATAAAGCCCCCACTGGTGAAAGGGTGAGCATGTTTGGTGGGACCGGGGATTCGAACCTAAATATATATTAAAAATTATCTTAGTTTGCATGTGTAATTTCCCTTATTTCTTAAGAACAACAAACTTTAAATGAAGTTGCGCTCGCAAATTCCCTTATTATTTAGGAACAACAACCAATAAATGATATTACATGTAAATTACTTTGTTTTTTAGTTAAAATAAGCATTAAGCGAGTTTACGTGTAAATTCCATTGTTTCTTAGGCACTACGAGATTGTACGAGTAACTTCCCTTATTTCTATAAAGAAATTAAAAACTACATTTGGTTGAATGTTTTGTGAGGAAGTTAACATTTGAGATGGTTATTTAAACGTGATAAGTCTTTTAAAAACAGTTTTTATAGAAATATTATAGGTCAATGACAGCGCAATTTCAAGTACTTATATAGATCTAACTCAGGCTATCCGTATTCTGTACTTGCTGATCTAGAAAACTTTAAATTCACTTTAGAACGTGTCTTGAAGTTGCTGTCTACTTTTAAATGATTTTTGTTTAATATCATATGAGAAAAAATAATCAACTGTCTTATATTTTAAAATAAAAGTCATACTACTTTTTTATAGCTGTAAAGTATATATATATATATATATATATATGTGTGTGTGTGTGTGTGTT
>NW_013667074.1:103392-105412 GCF_000517525.1 Limulus polyphemus
CTGTAAGTATATATATATATATATATATATATGTGTGTGTGTGTGTGTGTGTGTTTTTAATAGCATACCCACAGCGGGTTATCTACTGTGTCCACCGTGGGGAATCGAACCGTTGATTTTAGCGTTGTAAATCCGTAGATTTACCGCTGACTCACAAGAGACAGTTAAAATGTAAACCAGCTACTTGCTTTAAGCTGTAGCATAAGATAAAGTGTCATTTTCGTTAATGCTAAATTAAAAAAATCTGATACTTGAAATATTTTTTACTAATTTATTTCGTTTATATTCGTTTATTTAGAACTTTATAAAACAATATCACTGTTGTAAGTGTTAATCAAGTTTCACTCGAACCATTGCACTGAACAGCGATCCTTTTTGTCTTGGTGATGATAGGATTTGGATGGAATTTCTCCTTGTTTGATCAACAAGGTGACTTTAACCACGTGCAACTTAGTTTATCCAGTATGATTAGATCGAAGGAAATATAACCCTCTACTAATTAAACTGGGACAAGCGTGACACTTTCGCTTAAGTAAAACAAATAAGCCGTATACATTAATCAAAAGAATTTTACATCTTCATTGTCAGCTACCTTAAGATTATGATGTTTGGAAACAAAGTTTTTACATCACCAATGTTTGGTTCATCTGTAAAAGTTAAGCAGTTCGGAGGATTTTTTGTACTTCGTCCATTTACATATCTAAGAAGATTCTGGATATCAATCCTATATTCTGTTTTGTATTAAATGGACAATGCGAACGCATAATGTAATTGAAAAATTACCTTTACCAAAACCGGGTTTCGATACCCGTGGTGGGCAGAGCACAGATAGCCCATTGTATAGCTTTTTGCTTAATTACAAACAAACAAACTTTACCAAAACCTCTAGTGTCATCCTAGCTTTATACTACTCAGATAAAAGTCAAGTGGGCATAACTTCTACCCAGTGATAACTTCGAAGGCTTATAATGCTAAAAATCAGGTTTCGATACCCGTAAGGGGTACAGCACAGAAAGTTCATCATGTAATTTTGTGTTTAACATCCAATGAACAAAGAGACAAGGCATAACTAGTAACACTTTCTTCAGTAGTCTGAGTTAACTTGTATACATTTTTCAAGTACTTGAAAAACCTCTTCTTTATTTGTATCAAAAATTTGTAAGAATTAAACATTTATTATTTCACCTATGTCAGGTGTTTAAAGTATTTTGGTTAAATTATATTACTAACATAAGTGAAGAATACATACGTTATTGTGTTTTCACTAAGATTAAAGACATAACAATAATTTTTGTATCTCATGCTTTGCAAAGCTTGGTTGTTAGGGATCTCGACTTGAAATAAGCAGATCGCCGGATCGAAACAAGGCTCCAAACATGCCCACCCTTTCAGCCGTGGAAGCATTATAATATGACAGTTAATTCCACTCTCGTTGGTAAAAAATTAGCTCTCGGCCGGTTGCCTTCTTTCTGGTCGACAGTTTCAAATTTAAAGATAGCGACAGATAGTCTTAGTAGCTATGCCATAGACAAAAACAATCTATTAAACGTATCTCACAATCTAACTGACAAGGCCACTGGTAGCTCCACCTACTGTTTGTTCAATAGAATCATGAAGAATCCAAGTAAAACAATTTCAGCCAGCCAATGGTATTGTGTCGTCAAGAAATTAATGTCGCCTTTTGGAACACTTTCATTAACCATATCACCCAAAATGTACATCACGTATAATAGTTAAACGAATCACCTAAACGTCACGTTAGTGTAGCCTATATAATATGTAAAATTTAGTATACTCTAATCCCTTATGGTGATGTCACACGACGAGACACACATTCGGCATCTAATACTGTTTGAATACAAGAAGGGAAACAACACCTCAGTAGCCACAAAGAATATCAAAGAAGTTTATGGAAATGTTTTGTACGCTCGTAAGTGTCAAATATGGTTCAGCAAATTTTTTCAGGTGACTTTAGCCTTAAAAACTGTGATAGCAGGGGCCGACATGTTGGAATTGATAT
>NW_013667074.1:106201-110778 GCF_000517525.1 Limulus polyphemus
CAGTCCTAGACAAAAACCACTTCGACTCCTAAACCTGTACTCCATCTCAGAAAGTGGTGCTTTGCATTTGGTAGGACATCAAAGGAGTAATTCATTTCGAACTCCTCAATCCACAGCAAACTGTCAATGCAGAGATCTATCGTCAGCAACTGGAACGTTTAAATCAAGCCCTTCATCAGAAACGCTCTTTACTCGTCAATCAGAAAGGTGTTCTTCTCCACGTCAATGCACGTCCACATGTGGCATGTTTGACGAAACATAAGGTTATGGAGCTGGGTTGGTAAGTTCTCCCCCACCCACCATATTAAGGTGTTAAGGTAAAATTTTCTATGATAATATGTATATTATATGTTTTTATGTTCAGATTTCGTAAATTTTTTGTCAACCAATATTAATATAATAACTTTTGAGATAAATTGATGATGTATAATATGGTGTCTTTATTAAAAAAAAGAACATATTAGTGAGCCAGTGGAAGGAATACTGGCCCACTAGTACTTTTAAAATGAAAACAAAACTGTGAGATATAAATCTTACCATCCACTAACACTTAGAAGTTTCAAAATCAAGCGAACGTTTTTAGTAACCGTCGTAATTGTGTTTTTAATTTTAGGTAGATATTTCCATTTTCAATTATGAATCCCCTTATGTGGATGCTTATAGACAGATACCCCCCCCCCTTCCCATATTAAATAACTAGAGACATGACTGATATTCATATCGAAAGAACAATAAACATGAAATGGTAAACCACTTTATAGAAATTATTCCACTCAATATCGTTTAAGCTGTTTTGTGTTTTGTATTGGTAAGTCATCACAGTCCATTCAAGTTAAACTAAAAGTTCGCTAAAAGAGATTAAGTCTTGAACATTTTTTTTATTTGAAAATTTCTAAACAACCGGGAGATTTGTCTGCTGAAGTAAAGTATGAATTAAACTTTAAAAACGAACGCACATCTTGTTAATTAGTGTAAATATTATATATTCAACGCTTCTGCTATTATTTAATTTTTTAACAATTGAAAAAATTTCTCGAATAATTTTGTTTTCGCGACTTATGTTAACTGTCATGTTAATATTTATCAAGTACTACAACAGATTTCTTTGTTGTTAAATTAAGCGCAAACTACACGCTGGGTTACGTGTGCTGTGCCTACCACGGGTACCGAAACCCGGCCTATATAGCATTATAAGCCTTCAGACTTATTGCTGAACCACTTGTGGGGAGGTGGGGGGGGGGTCACTGTAAGAGGATGTAACTTGTAATATATTTCAAGGATTCTTCTAAAATAGGCTTACAGCGAATTTTCCATAAATACAAATCAAACATATATTTTCTGGACAAGATTATTCTTGTGTAATTGAATTAAGTTTAAAAAACAAATCATCTTCAATTTGCAAGTTACTTGAAACTCATAAAGATTTTTATTTTAATTCTAAAGAAAGCTTTGATGTAAGTTCTGGTGAAAAAGACGAATTACCTAAACACGTGGTTTTAGATGAAGATCTCTGTTAATTCTGTCAGACGGATGAAACTCCAAAAGAACTTTTCTCTCTGTTAGAGAGAAGGAGAAGCTGTGGAGGCTCCAAAGCACTACTGGTGCAATTAACACATCTGGCCAGATCATTATGGTGCAACTAACACATCTGGCCAGATTATTATTGAGGTTACTGGAGGAACGAATATGTGGACATAAGAAGAACGACACTCAAGCAAAACATAAAAAAAAAGTGATGACGGTTTCTGTCGCGGTATTTACTTCTTAAATATTACATTTAATTTCAACATATATATATATATATATATGTATGTGTGTGTGTGTGTGTTAATAAGTAAAAGAGTTAGCAAAATTCAGAAATATTTCGAAGATAGGTTTAATTAAAACATGTAGTTAGAGCTAACTCGTAGTTTCTGACCAGAAACTAAACTTAAATATCTTGAAACTCGAAAATTTAAAAGCTCATAAAACACTACTTCTGTTTTTATAACTTTATCGTTCTTTATACAGGTTTCCATCGAGAAGAATCTGTGAATAGAGATTTCTATACTGTGTATTGTATGACTTAATGTTTCTTGCGTGATTGCTTTAATGGAGTTTCAAGTAAGACGTAGTTGTTAAGACAGCCTCCAGATTAATGAGATTTGCTACTGAGAGAAAAGCCTCGTTGGCAGCAACCTAAGCCAAAAAGTAGTTGAAATGACATTAATCTAGTCCTCATGCTATTGAAGCAGAAAGTTTTAAGATTATTAGTAGTTTTGGTAAGATGTTCCAGCACATCTTTTAGCGTAAGTAGTTTCAGTATTGTATTTTTATGACAGTATAACTGAAAATAACCATAATTAATTTGCATATTTAGAGTTCTGTGCACTTTGCAAACCAAATTCGCGTAAATACTGCAGATAAACAGTACAGAAGGTAACCTTGGTAACAGTAGCTTTTATGCTCTTCCTAATAAACTGCAGTTGTTTATATGATGGTGCTACCAACCAATATCAAAAATATATATGTATTATAAGGTTTGTGGGTATTTTTGTTTGTACATGTACATTTTATACTATATGTATTTTTTCTGATCTTTCTTACACCAAATTGAACTGTTCTACATTTGTGAATAATAAAAAAAAGCTTGATGATAAACTTTCAATTTTATATATATTTCAACTACAAAGTAATTTGGAAAATAACACTCGTTCTGAATTGTAGAACCAATGTCTAGAGACACTTTAACATCACCTGACAATTGATAACACTAAGGTTTATTATGAAGCTATCCGCCTCTGATCAATATATATTTATTCTTATCACGTACGTCTATCATACAACATTTGAAGAGTCTGTTAACTACTTAAATAACTTAAATAAAGATTATTAGAAAAGTAATACAATTACCAGATCTTTTGAAGCTTGGTTTGTTATGTTACTTTGTAGCTTATCCATTTTTCCTGATTTCTTTAACCAAACCTTATCATGCAATTTTGTCGTTTGATTTCACAGTAAAATATATTTGTGTAACTTCTTTTCTACTTATCCAGAATGGAGTTGAATACAAATGAAAGTTGCACTGTATTTTTCAATTGTGACTGCTGGACATATAGTATAACACGTAGTGATAAGTCACAACTAATTATCTCCTAGAAAATGTATCATTACATTAGACGTACTGTGTTTCAGGCGAACAGCGACTTATTTATTTTTGTTTCTCATTTTTGTATTTTTATTTTAGAGTTCTTTTAGAAGTATATATCGTTTATATCTGGATTGAATGTTTATTAGTCGATTAACTACATTAAGCTACTGCAATTATATAAAATATTACGATGAAAATATATTCAATAAATTCATTCTTATGATTTAAACATAGACAATTAATTCGATTCAAAATATATATTTCACCACCAGGTAACCCCTCTTGTAAGATCTATACCATTATAAAACAAAGTTTAGAATTTATTTCATTCGTACACAGATATAAACCTTCAGTACTCTTTCATAACTGTTCTTACTAAATATAGTCAACTTAAAGATTTAATCCAAATAATGTAAATTAACCGATTAATGAAAATAAATTTTTAATTAATTCCCTTAGATCATCATTAATATGATAATGCATGAAATGATTCAGCTCAAAAGTTGTAAGTTGAAATGTGTCAGTCAATAAACACAATTTTAAACTGGTTTTCCAAAAAGATAACTCATATGGAAACGCAAGACCAAAAGTGCTTTTTTTTCAGGAAAAAAATGTACACAAAAGTTTTAATCGGCTCATCATCTCTGAAATAAAGTAATAATTATGATAATCTGTAAAAGTCTAGACTCGTTTCAAAGTTGATTCGTTTTGTAGCTGTTTATTAACGTCTTCTGTTCGATGATGAAACATCAATGTCAATATATAGGCTGCAAAATATGTCAATCATTGGTAAGTCCTAGGGCTTATAACAATTAAAGACAGGTTTCAATAATGAGCGAAGGGCACAGAACAGGTAGCCTATTGTGTAGCTTCGTGTTTAACGACAAACAAGCCAAACACCTATCAACATCTAATAGCTTTCAGTCTTGACGAAGAAGAAATAGTATTTGACCTAACAATACGGAATAGAGCGTCCATTAGTTAAATTGGTGCAGCCAAGACTTACGACTTTAAAGTTTCCAACAAGTTTCACACTCTACACCGACATGGGATTCCACTCAATTAGGAATGGGAAGAACCTATTAAGTGCTAATATGCATAAGAGATCGATCTGAATAACATGAGACAAAGAGTTAATATGAAACTAACCAAAATATCACACATTTTAATGATTATGAAATCTGGATGTTGTCGAATAAGAGAAAGCAATGTGAAGCATAGTTTTCTTGTGGTTTCGAAATGAATCTAAATTAATTTAATAGTACTATCTTTTGCGTTTTGCGGTTTTTATGGACGTTTTTGCGTTTCTTACTATCACTTCGCCTCCTTTAGATGGATCTTCACCAAATTTGGTATAGAGGTTCATTGGGTCCATGGAGGGATACATACAAATCTTCAGTTTTGTATTTTGTATTTTGCAGTTTTTCTGGGCGTCTTTTGCGTTTTT
>NW_013667074.1:111601-114773 GCF_000517525.1 Limulus polyphemus
AGATAAAATTAAACTGATGTATCGGGTGATATAACTATCCGTAGATATGATTAATGATTATCTAAAAAAAACTTCTTTTAGTTAAAGAAATAAGAGCAGATTGAAATTTCACAATTGAACAGCAAGACAAAAAAACGACTTAAGTATAGATTTTATGTTGCTTTAGTGGATAGATAAAAAAAAATTCAGAAACTTAATCTTACGAAACAGTGTCGAACGAAACATCCAGGCTTTGGTATATTTTACGTAGTATAATAGTGGAGCTTTTAATTATAAACTATTTCAATTATAAACTGTTTCAATTATAAACTATTTCAATTATAAACTATTTCAATTATAAACTAATTTAAAGTCAGATACACTTTTCTTTTTTAGTTCCCATGATTGATATTATACAAAATTAACTTTCTTTGTTAAGTAAGATTTAGTAGATGCAAAGAAATATTTTTCTAGTGATGTTGTGTTTATTTCTACCTAAAAATTGTCGAAATCACTTAAACTGTAGCTTCTCCAGACTTTAAAGAAGTTTTATACAGTATAATTATCTACGTTATTATTAGTTTTTCTTGATTTTCATTAAAATATGCTTTATAAGCTCTATTAGTTGATCGCAATTTTGAATTATACCACGGCATAAACGTAGCCTTTTCAGATCGTTTGCGATATTTTGGTTATCGCTTAACTATGGTAGAATAAGTGATTTTTAGGTAAGCCTTTGTTTGTTTTAGAACAAAGCCACTGCACTATCTTCTGTGTCCATTGTGGAGATTCGAACCTAGGACTTGCCGCTGTCCCACCGAGGGGACTAGATAAGCCTTTGAGATGATGTATTTTCCGTAAGAATAAACTTATGTGCCTAAAATTTAATTTACATATATATATATATGTATAGGTATTATGCTACTGCTAACACATTTTATTTACAAAAAGGTAAACAAATGAAAGTAACGTATGAGCGAAAACCAATGGAAGTTCAAACTATTTAAATGGCAGTTTTTGTTCTGCAAAAATAAAAGAGTTTAAAATCATTATCATTTTTATTTTGCTACAAAACCTTTTACAAAGAGATTTCTATTTGCGATGATGTGATAAGGAAAAGATAACGTCATTTTATATTGGATTTTTAATTTATTTGAAAGGAGAAGAACACTGAAATACCTACGAAAATTTGGGATAAAAACAGGTTATTAGGAGCAAGAAGATAGTTGTTTCTAAAATCAATATATTTCTCTACTATTTAAAAAATAATCAAAGGGAAAAATCTAAATTTCTTATAAGTATGTGCATATTACTTGGGAGTTTTAACTAATTTACACAAACATCTATAGATGTACAACATTCCTACAAGAATGGTAAAAGCCAAGTCATAACCTTCTTCTTTCTAAACTATTATGTCCTATTTTGTGTCATGAAATAAATCTGTTTCTTCATATTTTCTATTCACTTATATATTGACCTGTACTTTAGTTGTCATGCGTCATATATAGCGATTAATGATATACATGTTCTATAAAACATTGTTTGTCTTATTTAGAGTTCATGTTCAAAATTGGTCGGTACTCGACTTCTGAGGGATGTTACGTATTAGAATTTCAAATGGTCTGAAACCGAGTTAATTGATAATTTAAATTTAGCAGTTAAATTGTACTTTGGATATATCAGTTAAGTAAAAGCCTATATATAGTCAGTTTGTGATATTTGCCAACAAGATTGATACACACAGTTTTCTTTTTTAACACAAATACGTTTTAATATACATCCCAATTTACGCGGGAAATCGATTGCACTATACATTGCACATCCGTGAGTTGTTTTACCTTTACCACAAGAATTCCTGTTCAAAAAGCCAATGACAAGTCCTGTCGTCCCTGTAACGAATTTGTTATTATATATTTATTTGACTATCGACGTTTGTTTAGATTACGTTTATTTATATTTAAAAACATACATAGCTTATAGTGTTAGATATGTATTGCGAAACTCCCGCCTATTCTCTAAGGTCGTAGAAGATTCTCGAGAGTAAGAATCAACAGTATATGTATATATGTAAACGCTTAAATGTAGCTCAGTATTGTTACGTAAAGCTGAATTTCCTAGAAAGCCTCCACGCGCCTATAAATATAACCAACGTGACACGCCAAAAACAGTATATATTATTAGTTCGCTATAGTCAGTGTGCTATAAACTTCGGAAGCTATAACTGTAATTTTTATAACGCTTATCAATCGAAAAACTTCAGATATTTGACCAGGAGCATTTACAAAGTTCGAACATTACAACTCATTTAACTTCAGTGGATTGCCATTGGACATTAGTATTTTTACGGAAACATTATATGAATTTATCGTGAAAAACTCAGCGTGTGTGGCCAGTGAATAAGGAAGGATAAAGCTAGCTAGCTTCCCGGCGAACCGTACTTACATCAACTCGCTCATCATGAACCCTCGATAAGATATCCAGGAGGTTCCAGACTAGAAAGAAAACTTTATATTGTTTGTAAGTTTGTGAAACTTCTGTTCATAAATCATTGTTTGTAATAACTATTTGTAATAACTGTTATTTTAAATTGTATTGTTGGGTGTTTTCAGGTACGGTAGCAACTATGTTATAAAAAATGCAATGTAAACACTGAAGATGAGAAATTGGAGTGAAAAACATTTGATCTCCAACTCATTTAAATTGTTTTCCGTCGACTGCCACGAACTTAATTCGTTGTATTGCACGTGACAAGACTGGTGAAATTGTTTTCTTTTGGTTGTACTTTAGCAGGTACTCTTTTCATTAAATTCGTTTTAGCATATTTTTTTTTCTTTCAATCTGTCTTAAAGTAAATTGTGACCTAGCAATTTCAGCTTTTAATATTATAATTTAGAAGGAAACTTTTCGTTCAAATGATTAGTGCCTGATGGAGAGTATTCATTTTTTACATTAGTCTAGGAAAGCAGTGAAATGGCTCTTTACCACTCATGTCTAACTATAGTATGTTACATTAAATCCAGTTCAAAATGTAGAAACAAAATATCTTGTGATAGCTAATGCAGTCCGTATTCAAGCAAAACATGTGAAAAAAACATTTACTTTATTGATTTAAATTTTAAGATTTTCCTTAATAATCAGTAATCCTTTTTATGAAATTGATTTCAAAACAAGCCTTTCTCATGAGGTATTATAG
>NW_013667074.1:114854-116349 GCF_000517525.1 Limulus polyphemus
AATCTCAATACTCGCGCTAAAACAACACTGTAACGAACGAATGTTAACTTCAACAATACCCTGTGACTGCAGTTCAATTACTCACTGTCTATACACACATTACATTCCCCTCTTTTATATACCAGCGTACCCTATTTCTAGTAAGAACTTGAACATTCGCCAAAGTACATGATAGTTCTAGAAACGTTGCGTCACGGTGGTCATGTGACTCGCTGACGCAACAGTATGTTACATTAAATCCAGTTCAAAATGTAGAAACAAAATATCTTGTGATAGCTAATGCAGTCCGTATTCAAGCAAAACATGTGAAAAAACATTTACTTTATTGATTTAAATTTTAAGATTTTCCTTAATAATCAGTAATCCTTTTTATGAAATTGATTTCAAAACAAGCCTTTTTCATGAGGTATTATAGTGGTCATACAACGTCTTTTGGTCAACATTAGCCTACTGGAAATATGTTAAGGTGTATGTATAGTGTCTACAATATAAAATATGAAAAACTTTATCATTTGTTTTACTCTTGGTATTTTATGGGGCTGGCAAGAAAAGTTTATTATTTATATTTACAAAACTAGAGTATAATATATGATTTACCTTTTTGTTATTTGGGGCTAAAAGTAAAGGTTTAACCAATAAGTAGTTATTGGTCGTAAAATATAACGCATTAACAAAGATTTACTTGTATTATTGTTTGAGACTAGAAGTAAAGGTCCATTATCTATAGATATTTATAAGATGTAAGATATAACGCATTAGAAATGATTTACTTCTATTATTGTTCGGAAATAGAAGTAAAAGTTTATCTAACCTATATAAAAGCCAAAATGCATTTATCCAGATAGAATAATTCGATTATTGTCTGCCCATTACGATTTTAGTGACGGGGTGCAAGGGGGCCGTGAGGTGTGTGTGTGTGTGACATGAAATCTTATAAGTGTATTGAGTGTTGGTATAATAAGTAAAAACGTAGTGTGGGATCACCTAACCTAGAGCCAAGTGCACAAAATGTATTATGAAAGTGAAAATATCGATTCAATTTTAGACTTAAATCGTTTCTGAATAAAGCTATTTTATGTTATATCACCAACATTTTTAATACAAAACAAACCTCTTTAATCAACGGAGACTCTATACCAAGAAATCAACAAATATTTTTTTCAGTTTTGTTGTCTATAAATTTCATTTTATACTTTCAGTACATAGACTAACAACAATATTAGGTTATACTTTTGTTGCTAAGCAACATGACATAAAAGCCATTGTTGGAACTTAGTGTTACCAAAACGCACTGGCTTTCCTATATATTACAAGTTGTTAATGTAACTGACCTTTACCTATTATTTTCCTATGAATACGCCACGAATTCATTTCATGAATGATCTTAATCTTGATTGGTTCACAAAGAAATATACCAACGTTTGACTGCCTCGATTGCACTTTTCTGCCTCTTCGTTGGTCAAGCCTGATTTAGCAAAATTTATGTATTTCAGTT
>NW_013667074.1:117362-119348 GCF_000517525.1 Limulus polyphemus
TGACGCAACAGTATCTCAACGAAAGAATTTTGCAGAGCAAAAAATATTGACAAGCAAACTGGAATGACTTATTATGCCAAGTCAATTATAAAGTTTAAATAAAACTGAAGAGAGGGAAGAATATTGTATTATAACGGTAAGAATTTATGCATTTTTTACCTATTAATTTACCCAACCAGTTTTTGTTTATATATTAACTTATTATTTGCAAATTTGTTTTATGATGGGGGTGTTTTAAGGCCTAATACTTGGGAAGTACGTGAGGTTTATTAAACTCCACTTGACATTTTTTCTTATCTAAAGCTCTTTACGTGTAAACATTGCTTTCCACTTGCTGAAAAATCTGGAAACTCAAGATTAGTAACCAAGCTTAATAATTGCAGATTCTTCAATGGTGGCCTCGAGCAGCGTCTCTGAGCTATGTTGTAATTGTCTTTAAGAACTAGAAAAAACTCAAATGAACCAATTTTGAAATATTATTATTTTCAACAACTCAAGACGTTTAAAATTACATAATTACGTGAAACGATGTTTTAAGATTTATTATAAATATTTTCTCATAAAAATCATTTCAATAGCTTAACTGAAGACGAAAGTCTCACTCGTGGGAGGTAGAAAACGAATGTTTACATTACAAAAGTTTCAACGACTGTTATTAGACTCCAAATAAACATTACTTCATACGCCCTTGGGGAATTTATCAAGTTTTAAATGAACGCACTTTTCTTTCTTCAAACTATACATTTCATTGACTCGGAGCGACATTCTAATAACCTTAATTAAGGATTCGCTATATTTGATTATACTTATGAAATATTAGATTAATTATTAGACTAAGTTTGAGGAGAAGGAATTTGCCTGAAAAATAAATTGGTCGAACTATATTCAAAGGTTATACCTTGAAGTCTGGTGACTGTGCAAAGAAACAGTCCAAAGCCAAAAAATATCTGTACTTCTTTAAAAATATTATTTGAAATATCATAAATCTGTGGCCAAAAACATAGAATATTAACAGTATGATCGTGCTTGTTACAATGTAAAACATATTTGTTAAAATTGATACTTGCAAAATTCATCCCTCGACCCGCTAAGGAATGTAGTACCGAACACTCATCAGGAACTTTTTACGAAAGTACGTGTGAATGCTGATCTACTATATTCCTTACCCATTTTATTTTACCGCCAATGGTTGAGGAATTCAGCTCTCTAAACCTGTCTCTCACGGGTTTATAAGTGACAGAAACCAGTGCCTGAAGACATATGATCTTGCAGAAATTTTATTTTATTGTTTAAATGGTGTTCCAAAGATAACTGTAAACAAATTAGTTTAGACTCACACCTGAAATGATTAAAACATTGCAGCTTACCAACAAAAAAAGGGTTAAATTATAGGGCAGTGGATAAGATTAAAGTATTCAAACAGCGACAGTGAATACTAAAAAAAGAAACTCACAAGAGTAGCGGTGTATGTCTAGAAAAAAGAAAACTGTTTGTTTGAAATTAAGCACAAATCTACACAAAGGGCTATCTGTGCTCTACCCACCACGGGTATCGAAACCCAGTTTCTAGCGTTGTAAGTCCGCAGACATACAGCTGTGCTACTGGGGAGGGGGGGCAGAAAAAAGAAACTCACAAAGATAGATGGATATATTTACTACAGGGCCAACTCTCACCCGAGACGCCGAAAAAAGGTAAGTTTGTATAGGAAAAGAGAGAAACGGATTAAGGTGAATATGTCAAGAAAAAGGAAAGAAAATCACAAGGATAGATGGTTTCTATAGAAAAAGAACGAAATAGGTTTATCTAGGATTGAAAAAGAAAGTCATAAATGTGAGTATGTTTAGGAAAAGAAAGAAACTCGGAGGTGAAAGTACGTTTGTCTAGGATAAAAAAGAAAGTCATAAATGTGAGTATGTTTAGGAAAAGAAAGAAACTCGAGGTGAAAGTACGTTTGTCTAGGATAAAAAAGAAAGTCATAAATGTGAG
>NW_013667074.1:120348-127563 GCF_000517525.1 Limulus polyphemus
CATGTTTGGTGTGACGGGGATTCGAACTCGCGACCCTGAGATTGCGAGTCGAGTGCCTTAACCACCTGGCCATGCCGGGCCAAATCAGTGCTAAAAATCTCATTGAAAGCTCTTGAAACTGTCTAGTTTAGATAATTTTTGGGTGGTCATTTATAACTACGCTTAAGCTATGTACAATACAAATTCAGTGAAAGAAAAAAAGTGTAAGCTACTCAAGTGCTATTTGCTTTAGCCGTTCCTAATTTGGAACTGATAAACTAGAGAGAAGGCAGCTAGTCAACAACGCACACCGTTAACTCTTGCGATGCGCTTGTCTTAACAGATAATGAGATTTGAACGCCACCCATATAACGTGCCCACAGCTCCAAAGTTCAAAACACGATTTTGTTTTAGTGGCAACGGGCCACGAACATGGACCTGCATATCCCCAGTCGGGCACATTAATCATTAGGCCACGCTCGTCCCGCTAGGTAAGTTATAAACTTATCAAGAACATAACAAAACTATATATCAACCTTATTTTCCCTTAAAAATGAAATTAAATACTGCTTAAATATATTTATATAAACTCTATTAAAAACATAAAACTTTCATTAAAGGCCAAGTTTTCGTAAGTGTCCATTTTTCAACTGGAAAATGTTGATAAAACATTACTCTCCTATAAGTGTAATTTATACAGTTCTTGAAAATATAACTTCTGAAAACTTTGTACCAAAAATCGAACACTCGGGCAACATTCTGTCATATTTTTCCACCTTGATGAAGATGACTACTGTTTTTCACATGTGTTCTGCTTTACCACATTATATTGTACCTAGAATAAAAAAGGCACAAAGCAAACAAACTTTATAAAGTTTTTATCTTCTGCTGCCTTTTTTCTGTGATAATAATTCACCTGTTGACTTTGTTTATCACCCATTCTAAAAATACAAATATGAAACTCATCACCGAAATGCATACCACCTCTGTATATTAGCAAAAGCAGGTGTAGAAATTAATGTGACCTCCTCTCTACAGTAAATGCAGATATAGCAGGCTAATAATAATAGTTATTTTGTATTAGACTACTTCCACAGATAATAAACGTAAGCTTTTATTATAATGTGGCATTATACTAAGAAGTGCAAAATATATATAAGGAGTTGAATTAAAATGGTGATGTCATTTACCCATTCTCCTTTACATGCTTCTCACCATGTCCCTAATTATCTGTTTTTATAAATAAACCCATGATTATCGCTCACAGATTAAGATTTGTAATTTATCAGTCATTTAAACCTAAAACTACTACCTATCACACCATTTTAATGTTAGTTATAGAGTTAAAGAGATACACACTGTTATGTAATTCCACTTTCAAGGACATTTCTTTCAGAAAAATTAGTTGATTTTTGATTAATACATTTCAAATCCACCCTACCCCAATCATCTGCACATGGTGGAAGCTAAATATGGAGGGAAAAGCATCATGTACTCTCTCTCTATATATATTCCCCTCTGAAACAAAACTGGAGTAAAGGAGAACACGTAAAGGAGTTCACGCAATTTCATGTTCAGCGATTTTTATTGAAGAATGCAATTTACTTTTACCCTTTCAGTTATTGATAACAACAAATATCTTGTCTGTTGTGTATAATGATGATATAACACAATGACATAATTTCAGTATCTACACCAGATATATGCGTAAAGGAGATCACGTGCTTAAAAAAACTAGTTTTATTACAAGCTCCAAGTGGACATACCGAAAATATATCTAGATACCCTATGTTTGGGGTACGACCAAATCAAATTATATACTTCCCGGATTGATTTTAGACTCTAATCTTTTTATTACTCAAAAATTCGTAATTATTGTCATGAAAATAACCAACCGTAAAGGAGAACACATGATTACGGCGACATGTTATTTTGGATATTTTTATGTGAAAAAGTAATGGGACAATCAGCTAATAAACAAATTTTCAAAACATAAATGTTTAACTAATTAACCACGATAAAGGCTTGAATCGTGCTTACAATTTTTTTGTGTTTGTGTTAATGCTTTGAAATTAACGTTTTCTGCTGGCGACATGTTACTTTTATCATCCCACCATTGTTTATTCTTTACTTTGCTGGAAAAACTTAACACAAACTCAACATATTATATATGTTTGGAAAGCTCTGCCCATCGTCTATCATTTAAAAATTATTATATGATTGTGTAAAGTACGTGCTCAGAAAAATATGCCTCAGAACACTGGCGATATCAGATTGTACACTTAAGAAAGTCTAGCCTTGAAACGTGAACAAGTAAAACCAAATTCCAGAATTGAGGAAAACAAACACAGTCGTTCGTTTCACAAATACTTTATTTATTAACGACCATGGTGAAACCTACAATTGTTTTTCCCGCTCAGTTATAGTGTGGACTTTTACCAAGTACCGACGGTTTCAAGTATCAATTTTTAAACACCAAATTAATTAAAACCACAATCATTCATGTAACTTAAATACTGTAATTTGTACTATTATGACTAAACTTTTTTTATTGACTTATTGTCACATCCAAATTATAAGTAAGAAACATTATTTATCGTATATGGATATAAAAGAGTTATGGTACACAATACATTATATTATCTACATTGCTACCGAATGGAAGATTTCGTATTTCTAGAAAGCGAAATTTCACTATTAATATACGCATCCTAAGAAAAATATGAATAATACAGAACAAAAACGAATTTAAAACGAAGTTTCGTTTTTAAAATGTAATATGTATTTATATTTTATTTGTTATAAATCATGCTACTTCACAGTTTGTTTTACGAGTTGAAAGATTTTACTTAGTTTGTTTGTTTGTAATTAAGCACAAAGCTACACAATGGGCTATCTGTGCTCTGCCCACCACGGGTATCGAAACCGGATTCTAGTGTTGTAAGTCCGCAAACATACCGCTGTGCCACTGGGGAGCATTATATGGTGATAAAACATTTTTTTATTTAGTCTTTCGTTTTTGTAACTCTTTTTCTTTTTTTTTCTTTCTTATATTTCTTTTATGCATCTTTGTATCTAGTGCAAAACTACGCAATAGACTATCTGTGTTCTGTCCATCGCAGGGAATCGAGCCCTGCATTTTAAGTGCGGAAAGTTACCGTTGAACCATAGGGGGACTTTATGCAAGTACAAGTACATCAAAATAAGGTAAGAAAATTTAAAATATTTAGAAAACCGCAAAAACATCTGTGTGAAATAAATTGTTACTAGTTGTATTTTATAAGAAATCTCGAAACCTCATTTCCTTTTCATCGTTTTCTTCCCTTTAATCTAACAACAATGACAGTGTGGTAATCCCATTCTTGCACCTTCTCAGATAGGGATTGAACCTGGAATCTCTCGCACACCCATGTGAATGATTGACAAATTGTGTAATAGTTTAACCCATTAGATGCGGTCCGGCATGACCAGGTGGTCCCAACAAACATGCTCGCCCTTTCAGCTGTGGGGGCGTTATAATGTGATGGTGAATCCCACTTTTTATGGGTAAAAGAGTGGCCCAAGAGTTGGCGGCGGGTGATGATGACTAGCTGCCTTCCCTCTAACTTTCGCTGCTAAATAAAGGACGGCTAGCGCATATAGCACTCGTGTAGCTTTGCGCGAAATGCGAAACAAAACAAACCCACTAGATACAGTTAACAAGGGATTAACACGTACAGTTCACAAGTAAGTGTGAATGAATAATATATTTCGCTTATAAATAGTCAAATAAACGCTTGATATAAACTGTTATTTATTCGTTCAAGAAAGGGTTAAAGTTTCTGTATCGAGTGAAGTTAAATGACAGATAGCCCATTATGTAGTTTTGTGCTTAAGAACAAAAACTTATATGGAGATGTAGTTATTTCGAAAACGTAGATGTATTTTAACACAAAACTTTGTGCGGTGTGTGTGCAATTGCTTGAACTATGAAGAACGCTTTAGTGAGTCAAGGTCGTTTTCACTTGTCGTATTGGAAATGCTATGCTCGCCACAATGATCGAAACCAGGTTTTTAGCTACAGACTTACAAAAACTTATCTAAACCAGGTTTTTAGCCTACAGACTTACTGCTGAGCCACGGGGAGGAGGGGGGGGGTGGAGCTTTGTGTACAAGCTATGAAAGTTTATTTTTACTTACTTGTTTGTAATTAATCACAAAGCTACACAATGGACTATCTGGGCTCTGCCCACCACGGGTATCGAAACCCTGATTATAGCGTTGTGAGTCCGCAGACATACTGCTATGCCACTGGGGGTCAGCTATAAAAGAAAAGATAATAAATTTATTTAATCTATGTGAGTCATTCAGAACCGTAGAATAACTATGCAAAATAAACGAGGTATCAGAGGAATACAAAGCTGCTTGAAACAGAAAGGCTGTTAAATTGATGAGTTTGATAATTTAACAAAAAAGGTCGTTTTTAAAATATCTTCCTTCATCAGTCGCTGTGTTTTAAAACTGTGTTACTTTCAAACATATGTCTTAGGCAACGGAAATATATATTTTTTGAGTTTCTACAGCGTATTTCAGAAGTAACATTCATCACGAAATTTAAATGAGGGAGAAATTACAAGTAACGTACTGTAGCTGGTTTATTAATTTTTAAGATTTATCATAGGTATTAAAAGGCCTGATTATTCAATTTATGATGGCACTGAAAAATAAACTTATCTAATAACAGGATTATCGATTATCTTCATGTAAACGTATTAAAAAAATTATGAAACTTTGATTCTACAAAGAAGTAGCTAATATAGTTCCATTTAAAAATAATACATAAAGTCATTGTTAACGCAAAGCCCGGGTTTTGCACACAGAAACTTGGCGTATTTGTTTCGTCTAATGTTTTTTAGGTTAAAGCCTTAAATGAATAATTAAATAAATGACAGTCATTATCATTCTCATGTCAAATGACTTGTTTTTCTTATGAATGTAGTGCTTTTCTCACAATGAAAATATTCCTAATAATTTAAAGCATTATTTTTAAATCGAGTTGCTTGGTGTAAATGTAACCTGCCCGTTCTTTCTGAGATATGTTTGTCTGTTTTAAGCACAAACCTGCACAGCGACTACCTGCGCTGTGTCTGCCGCAGGGATCAAACCCCGAAATCTATTGCTGATCCTCGTAAGGGGGATTCTGAGATGTGTCTCTAATTCTGATCCTACAATTCAGTTGAAATTATGTTTAAATATTGATTATTTGAACGAAATGAGGCTCATAATTTGATTCAGATTATGACAACTTAAGCTATATATGGTATACCAGATTCACAGCAATCAATTCAACATTCAAGGAACAACAGATGTTTTAGTTACAACAATAAATTAAACATTCAATTAACAACAGGTGTTTTTGTCACAATAATAAATCAAACATTCAAGGAAAAACAGGTGTTTTCTACCCAAAGGATTAAGTGTTCAATTCAGTAATTACACTAGTTCGGAGTTATTTTAGGAATATTACAGTTTAATCATTGTTTCGATATTAGTTTGAAATATTTAATATTTCCTCAGTCTGATCATCGTCTTCATTATGAATCTGAATGTACTTACTTAAAGGTATAAAAATGGAGAGAATAAACAGAAGTTTTCAAATCCAAATTCAGTTTCAGAGTAGTTTACTCGGCTAATGTTCAGAACAAAAAACAAAATCACAACCAACACATGAGGTTGCCAAGGAGAGTTTGTTTCGGTGTTAATACAAGCTTTCTTTCCGCCCTATCTTCAATACTTTCTCAGAATCTTAGTGTAGCACCAATATCAAGTAAATGTAGTGTAGAGGAAACTGGCACATTTGTATCATATCCAAAGCTATACATGTAGGGTCTGACAAGATTAACGATATTTCAGTCCCTTCGAAGGTTTTATCTAATACAAAAAATGAGCTCCCTAACGTATATATATATATATATATCACTGTTTCTTTGTTTTGAATACATTCTGTTTATATTCAGTTTTGCAAAGTTATGCAACAAAACACATTTATTTCCATTAAATTGCTTATAAAATAAAAGCAGATTGTTTTTAACGTCTTTTTCACCAGTACTTTGAACCAGTGAAACATTACATTAAAAACCGTTCAGATTTATATATTATTCAATTCTTTACATTAAACACTTTAATTTTACAACGAACTTTCTTTTTAAGCTGCCACCGACTAGATTTGTATTTTTTCACTTTTGAAAATAGTTCATGTGTTGTCTAAAAGTTATTGTTCGCGGAATGTGAACCTGACGGTTCATGGATTATGTTCAGTTACCGCAAAAAACGTTCTCTGCACTACTGGGCATTGGGTGCGCTATATGAGTGACATTGAAATCCTACTATTAGGAAGATGGCAATAGATGATGTTGAGCAGCTGCCTTCCCTCTTGCCTATCGGTTCCAAATTAGAGACCACTATAAGCAGACAGCCCTTGGTGTAGGTTTGGACGAAAATTGTACAAAAAAAAAAACCTTTGAAAATTACAAGAATTCTATACACGTTCTGCTCATGTTGATATAAGACCTCTATGAAGTATATGTGTATGTTTGAAGTATATGTGTATGTTTATTTGAAAAACAACAATAATTATTGCTATCCACCTGAAATATTGACTTTTTTTTTATAAGCATTAGTATATCTGAAACGATACGTGTTTGCTGTATTACATGACTGTGTGAACAAACACATAAAAAGAAAGAATCTTATTGGTTAGTGAAATGAATTTGCAGAGGGCGCTTCACGTCCATTCAAAATGGTTATTAAAAAACAAAATACTATATGGCATTTAGATGTTCTACAAGTTTCTCAAGAGGCTGAATTATTACACGTTAGCACGACCGTTTCATCCTCCTCCCAGTAATACAATGGTATGGTAATCTATGTTCTACCATACTTTCTCCAGTATTCTTTCTTTATTTTTTTACTTGAAATAAGGAATTCGTGTACTCACAAACCACTGTTATCATTCAAGGTTGATTGGTAGAACAACGGTACGGTTGTTTCAGCGATGTTATTGCCACTTTATTTCACTGATTTATAAACACATTATAAAATTACTAGACACATGTTTTTGTGCACAAAATCTCGAGTGTAAACAAAAAAGAAGACAAACGTTTTTTGTTTTGGTAGTCCTCTAAAATGATAACCCTTTATATTTTGCTATTTTTAATTGATTTATATATATATATATATATATCTGTACAATAATAG
>NW_013667074.1:128553-129291 GCF_000517525.1 Limulus polyphemus
TTTTAATTAGTATTATATATATATATATATATATATCTGGTACAATAATGAAATAAGGGGTTCACTTCTGGTTGATCATGTGCTCCAAATCTTATTTTATTAAAGTACTCTTGAGCGTGGCTCCCTCTAGAGGAGGTTAAAAACCTGCTTCAGGAGAACAACTTCCCATATTGTGGTGCAAAGACATTTTAAAACTTTTTCTTTATTTGATTTATTTATAAAATTCGTCTTGTCCTATTTTTGTTTTGGGAGTAATATATTTTGTAACTTTGAGTGAAATAAATCAAATTCAGTTTCTTCGAGGCAAAACTTATTTTTCTCGTAAATAAAATAATAGAAAGTCTATGATTTTTCAAAACTAAATCGCACAACATCTTTTTATTATTTATATTCTAGATTCCCAGTCTTCTGTATAATTTCATTTGGAAGGAAAGATCGGGTAAAAATATTAGAATACTTCAAACATTTATCTACTTTTTACATATACCTTCAAATAATGTAGAAATGGATAATATTTGCATCAAATACTCTACAATCAATGACCTATCTTACTTCTTAATGAAATAAATACCATAAGTTGACTTTTTATCTTTAGAAAACAATATTATTTTCATAAACACGGCTTCTGATAAGACAATTTTGTAATGTAACGAATTTATTATTATGCATGGATTGAATTTGTATTTAGAAATATGCGTGACTTGTAGTATCATATAAGGTGTTGCGTATAACGAATTT
>NW_013667074.1:130291-143816 GCF_000517525.1 Limulus polyphemus
GATAGTAGAATATTCGTGAACACAAGAATCAACAACATATCCACTTCCGTAACTGGTTAAATACATTTCCGAAGTTTCGAGAAAATGTGTCCCGTCTGTAAAAACAACAGGGCAACGCGCCAAAAAACAGAGAAGAGAGCTAATATACCAGTCTGCTAGAAAACTGTTATAACCGCGTGTACGCGATAAGCCGTGATTTTGCTAACCCTTACCAACCGGAAAATATACGACATCAGGCCAGGAACAGCTAGAAATTTTGAACGTCGGTGAATTATCATCAAACGTTAGTATCTCTTCAAAAACATTGCTGGTTTCTCATCAGACATTAGTGGTTTTACGAAAATATTATCTTACTTCGACAGTCCGACAATTCAGTGCCTGACAAAGCTAGCTAGCTTCCCGATAATTGTACGTACATCAACTTCAAGTTAACTCGCTGAATATCAATGAGCCTTTGAACTAGGAAGAAGATTTTAAGCTATTTGTAAGTTAGTGAAATTTCTGTTTATGAAACTTTGTTTGTAATAACTAATCATAATAGTTGCCATTGTAAATTATACTGTTGTATATATATATATATTAAAACGTATTTGTGTCAAAACAAAAATGGTGTTAATAAATTTTGTTGGCAAGTAGCATAAATTAAATAAAAGATCGGCATATTTCTAAACACTAAATTCAGGGTACAGTTCAACTATGAAAAGCTAAATTTTAACATGGCTTTAGATTACTTCAAATTCTCAATACGTAACAGTAGGCAAACTTAAACTAATCAAAAGCAAAATATTTTCAATGTGTCCTATAATTATGAGCCAACAGTTTTTGTTTTATTTATTTATATATTCTTGTTGATGTGTTAGACTACCTTAGCTTTTCCTCTAGCCCTGCCCCCCCCCCCCTCAGTGGCAGAGTGGTATGCCTGCGGACTTACACTGCTAGAAAGCAGGTTTCGATACCTGTGGTGGGCAGAGCACAGATATTCCATTGAGTAGCTTTGTGTTCAACAACAAACAAACTTTTTTCTCTTCCTCCTTAGCCAAGCTGTAGATCGAAGGGTTCAAGACTTTTGTCGTCTATGACACTGAACAAGCTCGCACTTTCAGCTAAGGTCACGTTATAAAAGTGACAGTCAATCCCGTTATTCAGTACAAAGCTGGAAAAGGCCATTTCAGCGCTGGATGCTGCAACTGACTGGCCTTCCTCTTAGTTAATTGCTCAAAATTTGGAACTGGTATCTTGAATTCCAGGTGCCTCCGCTTCATTCAAGTTAAAAGCTCCAATTACCCTTCTACATTCTTATTCATTGAAATTGAAAATTATTATTAAATTTAATGCATTTAATGTACCAAATTCGGACAGTAGAAATCTTGATCACATTTCTACTGTAAAATGGACTGCTGCGTTTCTCGATTCGACTGCTACTCCTCCTCACTCCCAGTTCACTTACCTTGTCTAACAACAATTTTCTTGGATAATAAACGCTAATGAAAATCCTTGCAGAAATTTTTCTAATTTTCAGCAAATTTTTACGTGTTTTCAAGAGAGAAATGATAGAGGTGTGCAGTCTCTTTAAAATAACCTACAAAAGTTTTAAGATAAACATTTTAAGTACATTACAAGAGCTACAAAAAGAAAGCCCATTATGGACTCAGAGTTCACTTTTACTTGTAGATTTTTACTGGATCTATCGAATTTTCACCAAGGGTAGAATTCGGTATGGAACTTGCCACTTAAAAAATTAGTCAAGTTGCACGTTTACTTAATTGTTATGTGCAGACAAGACATATAATGACTTTAAACAACAATGATGATTACTGATGTTTAATTGCACTTTCTAAGGTCTCGTGCTACCCTTGGAACAACCTCCTCAATTGATCACGATTATGTACTTATGGTCTGATACAATAATTCCCTTTGTAACTTGCTTCTGTAAAGGACAACGAAGTGAGTCTTGGACACCTCCTCTTAATATATTTTATACAACTCCTGCTTCGAAGAACAAGTGTAAGCAGATTAAACGCACAAAATCCAATTTGAGGATTTGAAAATCAAGTAATACAATTGATATGATTTCAATTTATTTGGACATTTTTTCGTGAAAACATACACTGATTTCGGGATGAGGCTGAAAGCGTGTGAAATTTTGGTTTTTGAGCTTCTGTCATCTTTAGACTTTTGTTTATTATCTTGTTAACAATACCAACAGATAACGACTTTTTGGGTATAGTATACCCTTCATTTTAAAGATGAGGAGGTTGTCCTAGAATAGATGGGAAATGTTTGTTCGTAACAATACTCTTCATTTTAAATATAAGGAGGTTTTCCTGGATTAGCTTGACATGTTCTTTCAGAGCCCGTTGTTGTTCTAAACGTTTCATTGTGCAATATTTCCGTTTCAATGACAAATATTCAAGAGTCTTTTCTTCTTAATGTCTTATCCTTTAGCTCTATATCGTATATCCTTCCTCGGAAAGACTGTGGTACAAACCTTCAGTCATAAGTCATACTGTAGTGGCATTGCAATGTCGAATCGCAGGTACTAAACGTGTTACTATAGCGCCACGGATTATATATACGGCGACAAGCTACTGCATAAGCATGTACAAGTTATTATTGTAAAGTATGATTAACTCCTTGTACAAGTATTAAAAATTATTCTTAGTCCTGCAAATGTCAACCAGTTTGTGGAAGAAGTGTCAGTTACGGTTACACTTATGGCAGACGTTTGTCTGGAATTTATAGACTACATACAAATTAGGAACCAGAAGTGATTTATATGTTCCTATTCGTGAACATTCGAATGATTTGGATCTAGAAAATTGTTCTCCATAATGGCCCAACATTAAATTAATTTTTGTATTATATTGTTAAGTAGCGCTAAAACGTTTGTCACAATGCTTTTTTTTCTCAGCGAATTACACAATGGACATTTTCCGCTTAGGAAATCTTGAGAAGTAATTTAGTTTTAATTCTCTTGTCCATAATGTATTAGATTACTAACAGAATTTAACACAAGTCTTTAATTTATTTCCTTACTTCTTTGTTTTTCTTTATCGACAAGAAGTAACGAAATTCGAACGCAACATTGGCACGTTTAATGAAAAATAAAAGACGTAAAGCTTATTTGTACACAAAAAAGTGTTTAATTACAAGGTCGTTAATAACTCACTTGTAATGGCAAAGGTATTCCAATGTTCTTGCTGAAAACGCCAATTAATAGCAAGATTAATTACCAGTGTATTCCGATGAGAACATAACAAAAAAAGAAGAAGAAAATAATAAGTACATAGAACAGAAAGGTTTCTGAGCATTATATTTGTAAAACACAAAAAAAATAGAAATAAAAAAGATGTTATTGTTTTGGAGGTATTGGTGTTGATTGTTATATTTTAAAGCTACGAGTTCTGTTGAAATTGGGTGTTCATCTGCTAATTTATATCTATCATTCATTGTAAGTTTTTTTCAAAAAAGAAAAACACAATTTACAGTTTTGTTTTTTATGGAGTGGTAATGGCGTGGTTTATTTTGTTAATTAAAGTATCAAAAGTCATTCCGTCAGAGCAGTATTTAAACAATTCCTGTTGCTATATTTAAGACGTGTTGGTATATGATAAATGTAGTCATTTCGGAAATATTCACTGATATGTAAAATAAGAAAAAAAACGTGTACAAAAACATAGTTTAAGAGTGTAATATACTTTTCAATACTTTTAATATACGTAGGTCTGATATTTCAAAGTGTAGCGAGAGAAATAATAAAAGAAAAACGTTATAAATATAAATAAGTTGTATTTCAACTTCCCAAACTGTAAGGTTTTAAATGAAGTCGTTTTTTAAGAAAAGATATGATAATTGATTAGTTTCTTGCACACCTTGATATAGCGAAATAAAATAAAAGTTTAATAACAGAGAAAAGCACATATAAACATTTTACTCGCTTCAAGCGTTTCTCTTTCTTCGTCTCACAAAAACATTTGGCTCATTCTAATAATTAAGTTCAAACATTCAATAACTTTTCAGAACCTTAGCAATTGATATGCTGATACTGAATCATAATTGTCAATGAATGTAAATAGATAATGTAAGGTAGGTTTCTTAAGGTAAACTTGGTGAAAAGTAGATAAAAACCAAATTACATATTAAATTTAGGTCTACAATTTATAAATTACATAAACAGTTATAAATACAAAACCACCATTCTTGTAAGACAAAGTCTGTCTTGGTAAGCAAAGCACAGAACTCAAATATCTTAATCAGTTCCGCACTTGTTAATAGTATTTGGCTCTGAAGTGGTTTAAGTTTTTTGCCACATACTGTCCAAGTATCAATAACTAAGATCTGAGCAAAAAAATTGCTTCCATGTGGGTCTCGAAAAAATAAGATACAGCTAATGACCGGGGCACAGGGATAAGATTTATTTGCACCCCCCACTTGCAGTAACCTCTAAATAGCAACTGGTATCTCTCAGGTGGAAATGACAAACAGTTATGTTGGGTATTTTACTACGTCATTGTTTATTTTTTTTTGAGTGGTTGTGTCAGTAATTGGTATTTTCATTGCTGTATTTAAAGAAAAGTATAAATGATCCACCGTGTCTTAACTCTGGTTGAATGAACCACTTGGCAGAGCAAAGGGGATCAGCAACAAAATCATGTTATTAATGAATGTATTATAAGATGACATGAACAATTACAGTCTACTCTCACTTCTCATTAAACGTACTAATCAGGCTTTGAAACCTAATCAAGTGACATAAATGATGAACACATTATACAGGCACACATCCTTTAAGATTGTAGGACTGTATCTATTTCAGATTTTATAAAATTTACAAGTAAACATAAAAAATAATACACTTAATTACCATCTTATCTGAACGCTGCCGCTCACCATTCAGTAAGTTTGATGTCGCACCCAATTGGTTGAGAACCCATGTTTTATAGTCTCACCCAATTCATGCAATATGTTGGACCACCGTGTCCTGGCCTAGGCATTTCACGTAAAACAGAACGATTAATATTAAAGTATTATTTTCACTTAAGAGTTTTAAAAACTCAATAATATACCTAGCTCATAAACGTAGCAAGTGATGGCAATGCTTAGTTTTAATTCTCAATTGTAAGATTAAAAATAAGAAATGACTAACAATAAGTTAATTGTACAGCGTTTCAAATGTAAAGGAAAAAAAACAGTACTTATATAAACATCACATTAAGTTTATAAATCACTTCACCGAGTTAGAGACTAAGAAAAGTTCGACAAGACTCTAAGATCATAATACATGAAGTAGAAGTTCTATGAGAATACAAAGTTTAATTATTTTTGTACTCGGTAAATAAATAGAACTATTGAAGAACATTAACAGTATATAAAAAGTTTTGTTTTTCATGTAGTAACACAAGTAACCAAAGTGCCAATCTACACACAGCAGTCAAATTAACACAAAATTTCTGTCTAAACATTTTAACATTTGTTTCTGAAGTACACTTGCTAATTTCCTGAAAAGGAACATTCCCCAGTTATATGTTTTAACAAATTGATCTTTAAGTAAATCAGAAAAAAGTACTCAGTAATCGGTTAAGTAAGTTTTGTTACTGATTTAAACACAGCAACTAAAGTAACTGTTGAACAGCTGTAACTTTTCACTGTTCTACGTTGTTAATAATTAAAGCAGTTACTGTTCTGCACAGGTTTAAACTGTTGGGTGGACAAATCACAGTTAAAGGTGTAACATCTCACACCTCCGTTGATCTTTATTTCTTCAACCGACAGTCATCTTGTTGTTGGTTTTAAAACGTAACAATGGGTAGACTGCTAGATCTTCAACAGCTCATAATTATAGAAAAACAGCAAGATCAACGTACATGTAAGATTTATCGCTCTGCGCATGTCCTTCACTGTGATTCTCTTGTTCTCGAAACTCTACTGATCAATAATAAGTTTTTGTTATAATTAACAATGTACATGAAATGTTCTTGCTGGATTAAAATAAACACGCTTCCTATTAATGATATGGTGTAAAGCACTTAAGCTGGAGAAGCATAAAAGTTTTACTAGGCCTATCAGAAGGGCTTCACGTCTGACTGCAAATATTGTTTATGCACTTCTGATTTGAAATCCATAACAAAACATTTAGAAGAATGTAATAAAACAATATCTAGAGTAAAACATAATTTTTATCGAGTTTTAAATTTGGCGTAATCGTTGATTTTTTAGTCCATAAAAGCGGTACTGAATATAAACTAATCTCATTTCGGTGCGTCAGCTAAGTAGAAGAATAAAAAGATATAGTTACCTAAAATAGAACATGTTTCAATTAAAATTTTTAACTGCCAAATCACTTTGTACACAAGTGTTGACAGACCATGTTTCGTTTAATTGCTACAGCAATAAACCAAGTTACTGAATACAAAAATGTGTCAGTTAAAACTTTAAAACAAAATTACTGAATACAAATGTGCATCTCCTGAAAGTTGGAACGATATTATTGAACACAAAATGTTTTTCAGCTCAAACTTTAAAACAAAATTACTGAATACAAATGTGCATCTGCTGAAAATTGAAACAACAATACTGAACACAAAATGTTTTTCAGCTAAAACTTTAAAACAAAATTACTGAATACAAA
Source organism: Limulus polyphemus (assembly GCF_000517525.1). Taxonomy (NCBI): domain Eukaryota; kingdom Metazoa; phylum Arthropoda; class Merostomata; order Xiphosura; family Limulidae; genus Limulus; species Limulus polyphemus. Next base: position 136,920 of record NW_013667074.1, read on the forward strand.
GGTGCATCTGCTGAAAGTTGGAACGATATTAATGAACACAAAATGTTTTTCAGATTAAACTTTTAACTGTTGCTCTTCTGTCGAAGTTGGAACGAACAAAGTTTTTCAAAGTCTGCAGCTTCTTTTTCAAGACTCTCCACCAGGGCTCGTGTAGACTTTCTCTCCACTAAAAATCATTAAAAAAGAATATAAAAATAATTAATATTTATATCAAATCGTTGACATTATCACGTAATGAATGTAAAACGATTCTTGAGAACTAATTGGTGTCAATGACAGACGTTCTTCTTTTAATTCGATATTAAAACTTGACAGATAATCTCACAGATATGTATCATGGGATATGTCACCTCACTTAACGTCCGACATTTTTATTTGTCTGAGTATCCTACAGTAGTTAATTGTTGTAGCTTTCATAATTTCTTGACAGGTTTTCTTCAATACTCATTTATATATTTAATAAGTAAAAGTACCTTTTGCGATTCTCTTTGGAAATTTGATTGTAAATATTGCTTGATATTATTCACCGCAGAGGGCGTTATAATACTTAAATATAGGGTACCGTCCTAGAAGCTTAGAGGTAAGTCTGAAAGTTTATAACGCTAAAAACTAGGTTTCGATACCCTTGGTGAGAACAACACAGATAGCCCATTGTGTAGCTTTGTGGTTAACAACCAAACAAACAAGCAACAAATCATCTCTTGAAAGAAACATCAACCGTTATTCCCCACTAACGTAACAAGTTACTCTCGCAAACGGTGTATGTGTTTATAACTACGAGTTTCCTCAACTAAATTGTATTGTCGCCTTAATTACCGGTTAGGTTCTTGATTCGAGGAAAACAATATCCACTGTGTTACTTAAGTTCAGAGTACAATACTTGTACTTTTAACATTTGGCTTTATAGGTATAATATAAATATATTTCACTCCTATCTATTGCTCTTTCAATTCTTTTTCTGTTTAAAAATATTAAATACCCAACTAGTCGATGTCATGAAATGTTTTTGCATTTTTTAATTTAGGAAATACTGACTAGAATATATTATACATAATGAAAAATAAATATAACGACCGTGAACTCCAGAGAATCTTACACGTTATTTCATTTCTTCAACGTTTCGGTTTTACGCCTTCATCAGGAGCACACAATTTGTATATAATGAAGGCGTAAAGCCGAAACGTTTAGTAATTAAAACAATTTGTAAGATTCTCTGGAGTTCACGGTTGTTCTATTTTCTTACAATACCCAATTAATCGTTTTCGTCATACTCTACCAACATAAAAGTTAAGTTATAGTCAAGAAAATGTCTCCTGTACGTAATCATAGTGCTTGTTTTTGAAGTGGATTGACGATTTGACATACACTTGTAACAGTTTTAGTTCTTTCTCAATTGTTTAAACACAAACTGTTTTTGAGTTCTGAGATTCTAATCGAACGTTGTTACTCGTTGAGCAAAATTTCAGAAAAACAGAACACCTGGGAACAAAAATATCAGTAGCTATGTTTCTTGTCTAAAATTACCCAACCGAATCGATATTGGACGTGTGAGTAATGGAAAAGTCAGGTAAACCATACAACCAATGGTCAGTCAATATCGAGAAGAAACTGGACCTACATAAGCTTTGGGATCTCACTCTTACAAGTTTGAACAGCTTGTTTATCACCGGAGACTTATAGCCGTTGTCTTTTATTCTTCAGATAACATGACAGTGAACGTGCTTCTACTTTCTAGAAGTTGTGAAAAAGAATTCCTTCTATCTACGTGCAATTAAATCTTTAGTTCTTTAGTTCGTTAACTTACATTTTAACTTCTTGTCACTCGCATTCATATTTCTGGTGAAACATTCAAAAGTTTCAGGATTAATTTTTTATACCACGTATGTTTTTGTAAGTTTTTCTGACATGTAAAATTTAGATATTAATTTATATATTTTTGTAAGTTTCATGTTACTGGTTAGCTTAATTACCAGATAAGATATTTTACACTGATTTTTGATAAATCTTGAACAACAACTACCAATACATAAACATGTGTCACAGCTTTAAGTTCAGATTTTCATCCCCGTTACCCTCACTAGTTATTAAAAAGGTGCTCACCCCATACCCTCTCTAGTCATTAAAGAGGAACTCATCGCATACCCTCACTAGTTATTAAAATTCACCTCATACCTCACTAATTACACAGGCCTGCGATGATTTATTGTCTGGAGATTTTTACATGTTCTACAACAATTCCGGTACACTGAATCCGAAAATGATATCTATGTTTCTCCATCATGTACAGATTTTTTACAAAACGTCATAACGCAATACATAAAAAAAGACCAGAATACGTAGTTTTGAGACTAAATGACGTAGATTTCACAAAAAAATCATGATGAATGAGGATGCATATTCGTTTGACATCAATGTTCTTCCCTTTTCTTCAGTTTGTTTGTAGGTTTGTTAACAAATATAATAATAAAAAATTTCATTGTGTTAAACGAAATAATAATTTCATCTAAGTAAGTTTTTCTTCTTCCCGAGTTGTTAAAAAAAAAATCCTTATGTGATACAAGAAAAAATGGATATTTTCAAAATCTGCTTAGCTGAATTATGGATAATCCGTTATTAAACCCAAAACGACTTTTATGAGTTGTGAATTTCCGGGCCTGTGTTATTAATGAGGAACTAATCTCATATCGTCTATTTTTATTAAAGACGTGTTCACCTAGTACCCTTTGTTGTTATAAAAGAGGGGGTCACCTATAGCCACCCCCTCTATTTATTAGACAGGCCAAAATATTTGCATGTTGTTCTATATTGATGTTGTTGTCTACATGCATGGAGTAGTTATTTAGTAAAATAACTAAGTAGTAACAGAGAAGGTAACTTATGATCGGACAAACATGCACGAGTTGTTATTCTGGTCTATATAAGTTGTTTTGAGAACTTGTTCATCAAAATACACACACACACACACACCCGTTTTATATAAAAGAGTGTGCTTCTGGCATAATCTATTTCGAAACAGGTCAACGCTTTGTTCAGACAATTTCTCTGTACTTGGTGTAGAGTCTGCCTAGTTACGTGCTAGAAGTTATAGGGCGTCAAACCGTTATACTGTCCAGAAATGGAATGAAGCAAACAGACATTGCCAGATTAGTAGGATACCCCCCGTGTACAGATATTAACCAGAATTCATCGTTGTCACCATGTTACTTGGGAAGGACAGCGTACCAACTTACAGTTAGGACACTAGAGACATGTCATCTTTTCAGATGAGTCATGTTACCAGCTTGTTATAGTTGATGGTAGGATTCATGTTCGTCGTTTGCCTGGACAACAGATGAGGGAAGACTGTATTTCTCACAGGGAAAACACAAGAGGTGGTGCAGTAGATGTTTGGGCGGCTGTTCATCATGGTGGAAAAACTGCTCTTCATATCCTTCAGGGAAACTTCAGTAAAGTCTCTACAGGCATCACATGGAGACGATATTTCTGCCATATGTTAGGGCAAGGTTTGGCAATAACTTTGTGTCCAGATGCCACCAACCACAGTGCGCGTATTGTACAGGATTATTTCGAGCAGTAGGACTTTACAAAATTGCCATGGGCAACAAAGTCTCCAGATTGTAATCCCATTCAGAACTGTTGGGCAGAAATGAACTGGAAAATTGCTAACCACGACCCTAAACCAGCTACTGTAGCCGAGTTGCAGCACCTTCTAGTGACAAGTTGAGATGAAATCACGGTGGATTACATCAATAACCTCATCGACAGTATGCCACGTCGCTTTGCTGAGGTTATTACAATACGAGGAGAACCAATCAAGTACTGAATGCTAATATGAACTGATATAAGATTACAGAAGCTATTTATAATAATATCATGTTATATTTTTTCATTATACACATCTTTTTACAGGTGTTTGATCAAATTGTTTGCTGTTCAAGAAATCGTTCATGATGTCCATATAACTTGTCTCATTATGCAAATCACACATGTAGATGTTTAATATAACACGCATTTCTCAGCTACAGCGCTAAGTGTGTTTGTATTCGACCTTAATAATAATGATCTCATTTGTTGCAAAATATGCAAACATTTTGAACAAGACTGTAGTTCACAAAGTTTTTGTACAAGCTGTTCCGTTGCAACTGTTATTTTCAGTATAATTATTGTGAAGATCAACATTTGATTTGTCTAAACACACAAAACTGACATTAAATGAACGCTACTGTGTTACATATCTCGAATATAAGTGTTTAAGTTCTCGGTACTTCAGTGAAATATATTCTTATAGGAATACTCTAAAATTGTTTGTAGTGTATTTCAATTAAGATGATATCTATGAAATAAAACAAAATTGAGTTAACAGTAACCATCTTTAGTCTATAACGAATGAAGGCATATATAAATTAAAATGGCATTGCTTGAATTATATCAATACGTAATCTAGTGTTCTGATAATATATGTTCATTTAGGGAAGTTGATAAACTGGTTCAGAAAGAGGATAACGACTAGATCAAAAATTGATGAAAAATAAACCGTTTAAAGTAAATTTTAAATAGTTCATAGTTTGAGAAAATTAATATACTCATTCACTACGATCGAAAGCATGATCAATCTGTTAAAATTCCTGTTAGGTTTAACGTTTGGTATTCACAGTTGCTGAAAAATGCCGCTTACTTCAGGCAAACAGTTTGAAAAATACAGTTTGCTTATGAGGTTATTGAAAAGAGTCGATGGCAAGTGATGTCTAGTGCGGCCTCTGGTAATGACGAAAGATGTCTAGCTCGATCTGTGGTAATTACGAGTGATATCTAGCTCGGACTTTGCCAATAATGAATGATGTCTAGCTAAGTCTGTGTCGATAATGAGTGATGTCTAGCTCGGTCTGTGCCAATAATGTGTGATGTCTAGTTCGGCCTGTGTCAATAATGGGCGATGTCTAGCTTCCGATAAAACAAAATAGGCATCACTCATTATCTGCACAGACCTAGCTAAACATCACTCATTATCGACACAGAGCTAATTAGACATAACTAATTATTGACACAGGCCGAGCTAGACATCACTCATTATCGATACAGAGCTATTTAGACATCACTCATTATCGACACAGTCTTAGCTATACATCATTCATCACTGACACAGGCCGAGCTCTGACATCACTCATTTTGACCATAAAAACACTGAAGCATCTTGTAGCATAAAAGCACACTGTGGCATTAAATCAGTTGTCTAATTGTCACATTCGCCATTGAAAGGGACTTCAATGTTGCTAGATTTCACGGGAATCCTACAGCCCATAACCCGCTCATTACAACATTGAGAGCAAGATGGCGACTCTCATGTTGCTTTGAGTGTCGAAATTGGGGGTATAGAACAGTGGTTCTCAAACTCTTTTAGTCTGAGGCTCCTTTGATGTGAATGAAAAAAGTCTGAGGCTCCCCAACTTATAAAAATGTCTTAAAATGTTCCCCCCCACTACTTCAGCATGGTGATTGAAAAACAGTGCTGTAGTAAAAACAATAACATTACCTTTCGACATACAGTATAATTTGATTAATTCAACATAATTTTTTATTGACTTATTGAATATTTAGAATTAAAATGTATTCATCATCTTTGTTTTCGGCCCATATTTTGATGGACCCTTAGAAAAAGCTTCATGGCCCCCAGGGGGCTCGCGGCTCCCACTTTGGGAAACACTGGTATAGGAGAATGGAAACTATCATATGAAGTGCTAAGTTCTGGTGCTACTGTTTGTTTCAGGTGAACATGCTTGGGTTCGACGTAACCTGTTCTGCAGTTGATCCACTAATAACAGTTAAAGAAGCCACCAATGTTTTGTTGTATTGTGACATTCTAAGCAGTGCTGTAATTCCACTATGGAGAAATACAATATTTCTTTCAATACGATAATGCAATTTGTCATGTATTGTAGTAATCTGAAACAAATAAAGTGTAGACTCTATCCTGTCCAGCCAAAGGACCCGATTTGAATCCAACTAATCCGATGTCAAGTATGTTCAAAAACTGTCCAAGAAATATTAATGACACTCTCCAAAATTTGTGACCGTGTCGGCATGACTTCGTATTTATTAACTGTAACGAAGTTATTATTACGTATTTATTTTTAATATGAACGTTGTTTGGATTGAATTTGTGACTTAGGCGTCACTTGTATTATCAGATATGTGTTGCGTATAACGAATTTGATATATTTTTAATGCCAACGTTTGTTTCAAATAAGTTTATATTTGAGAGCATGTATAGCTTACCGTGTTAGTTACGTATGGCGAAACTCCCACCAATTCTCAAAGATTATAGACCATTCATGAACACAAAGAATCAACTTCCGTAACCGATATATCAGAAGTTTCTAGAAAATGTGATTCGCCTATAAAAGCAACAGATAACAGAGAAGAGACAGGTCTACTATGAAACTGTTATAACCGTGTGAGCTATAAACTGTGATTCTGCTAACCCCTATCAACCGGAAAATATACAACATTAAACCAGGAACAGTTATAAATTTCGAACGTTAGTGAATTCCAATCAAACGTTAATATCTCTCCTAGAGTATTACTAATTTCTCATCGGACATTAGTGATTTTGTGAAAATATTATCTTACTTCAACGGGCCAGCAATTCAGTGTCTGAAAAAGCTAGCTAGATAGCTTCCCGCCAATTATATATACGTACAACTCGCTGGATATCAAGGAGACTCCGAACTTTGTTTGTAATAATTAATCATAATAGTTGCTATTGTAAATTATACTATCGTATATATATATATATATTAAAATGTATTTGTGTACAAAACAAAAACGGTGTGAATTAATCTTGTTGGCGAATAGCGTAAATAAAATAAAATATCGGCATATTTCTAAACACTAAATCCA
>NW_013667074.1:144816-146771 GCF_000517525.1 Limulus polyphemus
GTGCTGTTGTTGGCGTCGATATATTAAAACGTATTTGTGTCAAAACAAAAACGGTGTGAATAAATCTTGTTGGCGAATAGCATAAATTAAATAAAATATCGGCATATTTCTAAGCACTAAATCCAGGGTACAGTTCAACTATTAAAAGTTAAATTATTTAACGCGGCCTTGGATTATTTCAAATTCTCAATATGTAACACAACTTTCAGCTATAATGCGTTATTTATTTGTCAGTATAACTTGGTCTTCTATCAGTACTTGAATAACTATATATAAAGTTTCAACTAGAAGTTCCAAAATTAAAGTTGTAAACCAAATAATAAGTACATTTCTCCAAAAATGTGCACTATACATCGATGTTGTATACAATCCACTTTAAAATGATACAAATAAAAAACTAGAAACAATAATTGTTGACTTTATATCAACAATAACAAACAGAAGTCTGAAGTATGTTTTTATACGACTTAAATAAAAAAATCGTATAAACAATTTTACATTATACAATAAACCTTAATAACAATGTACACATTTTTATTTATCTAAATTTTTGTGTCACTTTGACAACATAACGGTTTCGTATTAACAGTGATTTACAAATATGTTAATATATAATACAAGTTTTCCCTACTTCGTCGCGAACTATTACATATCCTTAAAAATTAGACAGTTTAATAGTATGATTACGGTAAATATAATCATACTAATAACAACAATTAGAAACACTCTGGTTTACCATTAATTCAATGTTGGAAAATATGGCAAATGCCAAAAATGAGAAAATGACTAGTTAAACACCACCACTGTTAAACTAAAGCATACCTTTGTGAAGTTTACTTTGAAGTTTGTGATTTTCCTTTTTAAGAAACTGAATCGCAGCTTCCTGCTTTCGGAGCTGTGTGGATAAAAATAACCAATCTTAAGTAAAGTTCAACTACTCAATGTTTATATACCACGATGATAAAGAAAGCTTAATATACTGACACAATAGATTACAAGTGAAGACCAATTATAGATGTTATTATTGTACCAAGATAATGCTGTCTAAGTAAGAACAAACTACGCAAAACTTTACAATAATAAGGAGGCACGTTTTAATTAACATCAAAACGTTTTGATTTTAATTAAAACGTATATATGAAAATTGATAACCAGAGATAGTACTTTAAATGCAAAAAAGGCATGTTTTTCACTACAAAGACAAAATATCAACATTATAAACATCGCAAGTTGTTTAAGAACTTACGTGTCCTAGAGGTAACTCAAGAAATGTAAGACAACTGTTAGATGGCTTAAAACAAGCACAAGTGAACACTTAAACTTAAGAACAAATAACCAGTCACGTTTAAAAAATCATGCTATGCATGCCTGTGACAAACACTCACATCATAGCTCATTTAAAGTTATGGCAAACACTACAGGAATGAGAGGACTATGTATAAGAGAGACTCCTGGTTCATAACCATAAACTGCTACTCTGTGAAATTAGTATAACAAACAGTTTTTTTACTGCGTCTGTAAACCGAAAAGGTATTATTATGCTAATAAGTTAGTAAAACAAAACCAACTAAAAACATGGCGAAATAACAAACTTCATAAAAATAATCTAAATTTAAAGTTTGTATAAATAATATACTCACAAAATGATTTTGTCTGTTTATTTTCAGTTTTTCAATGAAGAGGTTTGTCTAACTACATTTTTACCTAGAATACTGAGTACTCCACCTATTCATATCTAAAATACCCTAAACAAATTCATGTGTAGAATACTCCAGGTACATTCATGTCTAGAAATACTCCAGTAAACTCATGTATAGAAATATTACAATTAAAGTCATGTCTAGATTGCTAACAGTAAACTCGTGTGTAGGAATACTACAAATAAATTCATATATAGAAATAATCCAGTTAATTCATGTATTTAAATACTCCAAGTAAATTCATGTCCAGAAATA
>NW_013667074.1:147306-148847 GCF_000517525.1 Limulus polyphemus
CACTTATAGAAATACTTCAATTAAACTCATGTAGCGAAATATTTTAATTAATTCACACTTAGAAATATTTCAAGTAAATTCACTTATAGAAATACTTCAATTAAACTCATGTAGAGAAATAGTTTAATTAATTCACACTTAGAAATATTTCAAGTAAATTCACTTATAGAAATACTTCAATTAAACTCATGTAGAAAAGTATTTTAATTAATTCATGCTTAGAAATATTCCAAGTAAATTCATATTTGCAAAAAACGAGTAAACTCACGTAATTTATGCCAATTGATTCATTTTTGGAAATATTCCAAGTAAACTCATGTCGAGAATATTCGTGTAATGTTGATTTTGTTTATAATAATTATATCAATATAAAATAGAAATTATTTATCATAAATGCATTTAACTATCGGAAATAAAGCAATATTACACTTCAACATTACCGTCACGGTTTTCAAGAAAATTGGTTTTGTTTTATCAGGTGAAGTGGTTGAACCCTGAATAAGACCACAATCCTTTTAAGAAGTATAACATTTACATACGGTAACTCGTTATATCAAAATAATTTACAAGATATAGTGCTATTAGATCCCATCTTTGAGAGAGATGATTTTTTTTTTACACACGTAAAAAATTGAATTGCGAAAAACTCACAACCACATTAGAATTCAATGGTAGTCATCATGTTATTCTTGGTTAACATTTTCACACTTAAACTAATATTAACTTATTTAAATTTTGGAAAATACTAGGCTGACGTGAACTATTAATGTACATTTGAAATTCAGTTCGTTATAATCTGTTACATTATTCATCAGTGTGTTTTAATGCTTAAATTTCAGACCAGAGGTGGAGATGTTGATGATATATTCGTAAAGCATAACCTTTTTTATCTGTACATCAACTCTTCACGAATCATTCGTAGCGTCGTTCAGAAGTTTTAAATAAAAATTAAATAAATGAACATATAAAAATTTTTTTATTAAGAAATGTCAGTCACACTGTTGTAAATCACTCCTTTCCACACGTTTTTTTTTGACAAGTTTTAGTACGGATACATACGTAATTGATGTTACATGCTATAGAATATAGTAGAATCTTCAATTATTTTAATAATAGTAAAAATATCTTTACAATCAAAATATTACTTGCATTTTTTCCTGTAAAAATTCGATATTAATTTTTAAGATTTGAATATATATTATTCGAATAATGGTTAACCCAAGTGTCACACTGGAATCGTTTTCCCTAATCGTCCGAGTCAAATAAAAGTATTTATTTTAAATTATCCCTAAAGTAAACAGATGAAGTGTTTCAATTGCAATCATATGCGCCATCTACAAGCATATTCCTGTTGGCACGCTTCCAAGTTTAATATTAAGATACCGCTAAAGTTGTGGAATTAGGTAGTACGTGTACTACTTAATTATTAATAATTCGAAATTATTTTCGTTTGATACTTTAGACTTTCCTTAGAAGTATTTTAAAGGCTGGTATTAGACATAATGTGATTATTATATTAATTATTTTAAACTACGCAACTA
>NW_013667074.1:149784-157587 GCF_000517525.1 Limulus polyphemus
TTTCGTTTGATACTTTAGACTTTCCTTAGAAGTATTTTAAAGGCTGGTATTAGACATAATGTGATTTATATATTAATATTTTTAAACACGCAACATTCTGATAATTCTGATCTGATACTTTGATTTCCTTAATTAGCGGTGTCAGTAACATTTTAACATAAAAAACGTATCTTAATTCATGGAATGTTTAATTTTTCTGGTTTTATTTAATTCTAAACAAGCGCATTGATCGCATATTTTTTTGGAAGTCGAACTATTATTCTTAATATGCATCTTTCACATTCGGCTAAAATTATAGTCCATTGTTGTGCTATACCAAAAAGAAAAGTAACCTGTATATTAGGAAAGAAAATATTATTATTTGTTTAGAAAATAAACATATTTATATTTTAATTAACAAACTTAAAGAATGATACAAATAACCAGAAACGACCTAATCAAATCAAATCACTGATGTTCGTGTTTTTTCAATGATTTGGTTTTTCTTAAAGTAATTTTCAGCTTACCAGGTTGTGAAGCCTTAACACTTCCTGTTGAAGTCTTGTTAAGCACGTGACCTGTGCTTGGTAAGCTTCAAGACTTTTCTGTCGCCTGGAAGGAGAAAACAAACTTGAAACATAAGAGAAGAAGAACGTAAGTCTAAAAATGGTTTCATTTACCTTTGCTTATCTGTCAAATATTAAACAGCTTAGCCCTTTGTGTACGTGAAACGAAGTATCTGCTCTGAAGAAACTGACTCAGGATCGACATGATTGCGTTTGCATTCATCAGGTCAAAGCTCAAACGCAAAAGATTCGAAACGTCAATCGTGAATTTAATCTTACTAGGGCACTCTTTTTTCTTCCTTTCTTTTTTAAACAAAAGCAAAGAAACAGCTTATTATATCCTTTGAGACAAAATAGTAAAATAACAGCTTATTTTACGGTTATATTAGAGACTAAATAGGTTAGCTCTTGTTTCTCCTTCGGATATTAAAACGATAGTCCGTGTTTTAATACTCATCTATCAAACATATTGACGTTATTTTATCAATAAAATATAAATGTATTAGTCTTTCTTATCCCTTAAAATATAACCGAATTAGTTCGTATTTAGTTTTAGATATTAAACCAATTAGCTTAAAATTTGTATAAAGTTATTTTAAACTTAGGATAAGTTCTTTTTTCTAGAGTTTAGCTCTTTCTGTTGTAAGCAGTTATTTCTAAACATTTTGTTAGCATAAAGAAAATTCAGAAGTAACTTGACTGATAACTGGTACAGGAATTGAGCATCTTTACCGATAAAAAGATTTACTGAAACGTTTCATCAGAAGAAATTAATGTTTAATTCAAAGCTGTAATTAGTGGTAATTCGAAGAAAGCATAAAAAGTCATTAAAGGTATCTTACAGCCGTCGTTTCGCTTCAGTCTTTTAGAACTCTGATTAATTTAACCGTCGAAATATTATTCTACATATGTGTTTTCAAGTGAAAATCGTAAGTTAAAACTAAAAACCATAATTATGCAGCCTAAGTTCCATTTGTGATTAAACTACGCTTATAGCCTAGCTGCGATGCATTAGTCGACTGTGAACTTATTTACGTGGTCGTATCTCGGATAGCTGGTTTCAAACATTGCATTAATGGCACCCACTACAGAATATCACCACGTTAAGCTTTCCTTCGCGCGCGTGCACTACCTTTTCTAATAACCTGGTTCACCCATTTTCAGAAACCCTAGATTAACATAATGTAAAATTTTGATTGAAGATTGTTTTTTTTATATCTTAATAAGTGATAATTATAACAGCTTAGATTTGTTTGTTTGTAGTTAAGCACGAAGCTACACGATGGACTATTTGTGCTGTGCCTACCACGGGTATCGAATCTTGGTCGTTAGCAGACTTACCGCTATGCCACTGGGGTACAACAGCTTAGAATTGTATCTGATAAAGTTTTTGATATTTACACGTAGTCTATATATATATATATATATATATATATGAAGGCTTACTAACTTATAGGCCTCTAAATTTAAACCCAATTTGAATCTAATTTCAAAGATTCGTCAGATAAATTATATATTTTCCACAAGCGTCAACTTAATAAAAAAAGGTCATTCATAGTACTTATAAAACGTAGCCCTTTTATCTAATTATTGCCAAGTTAATTTTTTCGCAATTGATGCATTGTTATAACCCCTCGGAATGTGACCATTGTTATAACCTCACGGAATGCGACCATTGTTATAACCTCACGGAAAGCGACCATTGTTATAACCTCACGGAATGCGACCATTGTTATAACCTCACGGAAAGCGACCATTGTTATACCTCACGCATTGTGACCATTGTTATACCTCATGGAATGTGAACTTTTTTTAAGAATATTATTCAATGGCTCTCTATCTATAAACTACTTGAAACTCGCTACAAACTCGGTGCTTTAGTTTGTTTTCAAGTTAGCTGAGTAATCAAGAAAACATAAAACATTTTTTATTGGTAATTTATTTACAAATATCTTCCATACCACGTCTCCATCTCTTCTTCCATTGCTATCACGGCTTCTGGTCTGTTCCATTCTTTTGTTCCAGGGAACGGTGGGTAATGACCTGCGAATTGAACGTTACCTCTCAAAACAAAACAAAAACAAACTACGAAACTAACAAAAGAGCCAATCACAGTCGATATTAAGAGGTTAATATATAAAGGGCTAAATAAAATCTTAGGTTGAGATACTGTTACAAACCTGTCGGTGTTAGACAAAACAAATTGAGGCAGAAAAGGTAACAGATTGAGTATTAAATTGACGATTTTATTTAATAAACCTACTGCTAACCCACCGGGAACGACAAGTGAAGATATCACAAAAATCAACAGTAAAATAAAAAAACGTTAAAGTGATATATAGCTACAAAAAACCTTTTAACACAACGTTCAATGTTTTGTTGACTCTAGTATCATCAAGAAACAATGTAATAAGCTGTTTTGTAGCGAAATAACAATAAAATTGTTTTTTGAAATAGGTTACATTTTTCACTAAAATGAGTATATTTCGGTTCAGCGCTTTACAATAGTTAGTTAAAGATTCGTCCTTAGGTAAATTCTTACACACATTAAATATCTTTATAGGAGGCGTATGAGATACTGATTATTACAATAGTTATTGTATAAATTATTATCATAAACCCAGCTTGTTTCAACACAAAACACAAGAATAATTTATTTATTTTTTGTTTGTTTTTGCTCATTTGGAAATAATTTATATGACGTATATCTAAACATTTCACTGCTCCTTATGGGCTGTGGGCAAATAATGTAGCCATATTGGTAATCAAAGAATTAATAATCGTATTTTATGAGCTTAATTATTTATTTGAATGTTTGTTTTGTTGTTAAGCACAAAGCTACAGAGTTATCTGTGCTCTGCCTACCGAGGGTATAGAAGTCCAATTTGTAGCGTAAAAAGCCCCCCAAACTTACCACTGAGCTATCGAAGGCAGAGCTTAATGAATGAAAATGAGGATTGGAAAGATTTTGAGTACAATGTAATATATAGTTCCAAACAGCTATGCGTACTTCTTTTATAAATTATTAGGTAAAACAATGAAAGCGCATGTATTATTGGATTACATAATAGCGAATATCATTTATAATTCCAAATGGTTTAGGAGTCTTTTGTACAAAAAAAAATCCAACTTTAAAGATACATTTGTATTTTCCTTTCTTTCTAGACTGAAAGAGAAAATCGGAATAGGATAAGTAAGTGAAAAGTATAAGACACATTTGTTTATAACTTAAGTGAATGATAGTCAGGTATATATATATATTATAGGTACGTTTCTAAATAAAAGTTTTATACAAAAATATACTGAAAGCCTAAGGAACAAGTCTTAAACCGATTTCTAAGCATCTAGAACTGTGAAGTGAATACTTTCCATCAAACGGAGGAAGATAACTCATCAATATAGACGTTTCCCAACCTTCGTCAACATCTCTACAAAAAACAAAAAAGTTTCCATTGTCAGGGAAAAAAGGAGATAGAGACATAACTTATTTATATAAATGGTATTGTTATTCGTGGATCCTTTAATTGAGTATTATATATTTAATATCTATGTATATAATATGAAATAAGTGCGCTTATTTTGTAGCTTAAATATATTTTATTCAGTTTACTAATAAACAAAAGGCATTGCTATTCATAAGTATCCGCTGTTCCGCAATATGTAAGCAGAAACAATTCTAATAAAGGAGATAAAGAATAAATTAACTTAACAATGTAACTTTGTATTTACTTGTCTGCCTGAAACGTTGCACAAAATTTAACTAAATATACTTTTTTATTTAGTTGTAGCTTAAATATTTTATATTCAGCTTAGAAATAAAACTTATTGTTATGTAGTAGTCGAAACTATTTCCAATTCTTGATTCTGTAACTCAGACAAATGATTTTGATTTTCAATCTTTTTATAACATCCTTAGACTTACTCAACAAAAATGTAAGAAAAGAGTCGATAGAAAAAAATCAATAACGTCTATACTTGGTGTTACCTATCGATTCCCGAAATAGACTTTTTATTGAATGTGCCAAACGATATAGAACTTAACATTTTAGTCGCTGAAAAAATAATTAAAAGCGGTATTTATTGTTCCCAGTAACTTTGAAGTGAATGTCAACATTTGACGAATTTAACATGAGTTTTTACGAAGTTTGCTTGTCTTAGAATGTCCGCGCAATAAATATTAATCTTAAACTAAGGCAGCTGATCAACAGCACCCACCGCCAACTCTTAGGCTAGTCTAACTAAATAGAAAAATTTGACCGTAGTTTTCATAACGCACCTACAGCACCATAGTGCGAAGCGCGTTTTTACGGTAAGGGGACGCGAACCACGAAACTTCGGGTTCACATAGCGCTGCTGCTAACCACTGGGCCACACTAAGCTCTAATAAGAAGAGAAACAATGGTTTTATGATATAACAACACGTGTTTGTATTTCTAGCTCTCCCTTTAAATATTAGTTAATTAAGCGCGATTCGTTTATTTTTCAACAGGATATGGCAGACTTAATAATGGATATAGAATAAAAAAAAACTGTTCTACCTAAACTTGCTATTCAAGATGACGTCATCAGTAAATCCATTTTTTCGGAAAAACTGGAAACTCGAGTTTTCACTTCTAACGACCAAAGCGTCATAGGGCCCCACTAAAGAAGGGGATTTTAACTTCTACAAGAAAATAAGTTCCAGTTATTGCATAGTATTTATTTATTATTATAACACTTACGTTTAACCACTTCACTCGTATCATGTGGTAACTATTAAGAAACGTAATAATACTATATTAGACACTTATCAGACTGACTCACATTTCAAAACTTCGGACTCAAAAAAAAAGGGAAATTATATGCTGAAATTTCACGTAGTCAGTTTATCAGCCATATAAATAATAACTGACCAGTCTAATTCTTTAGAGAAACCTGGGAAATACAATTTTTATATGTCTGGTAAAATGTAATCTATAAAGATGTACATAATCTATTTTTTGTAAGTTGGACACACAAGGTTCGTTTTATGGACAGGAAATGCATTCTGCACTGACTGATGCTCAACATTTACCATTTTATCTAACAAATTCAACATACTCGGCTGGTTACTGTATTGATTATGGATTTTAGTTTAATATTTACGTAGTATTACTAAATGCTTAAGATATCTCGAAGCAAAAGTTAGAAGCTGATAATGTATTTTAGATATAGAAAAATTTATTTTAACCTTTTGGAAAGGTAGAAAAATATATTTCTATAAAATAAGTTTAGTAAATTTTTTATCGTTAATCATGAATGTATTGTGAAAAGAGTTTACCTGTATGAAGACAAGTGCGTGATAGTTCTGGCTAACTTTACCTCATGCATATAGTTTCGATTCATATATATACGCTACATCTAATTGGAACAAACCAAAATACAATAGACAAAAGATTCAAAATGGCCATATATCTATTAATATGGTGCACGTGGAGCATGTTCCATGGAAATTATTGCTTCAAACAAATATTAAGCTAAAACATTAACCTTCTAGGCTAGTCATTGTCTTTTAATGATATATTTTGCTATAGCAATGTTTGATGGAACGGTTTTGTTTTGGGGTTTATGCGCAGGGCAACACAATAGGTTACTTGCGCTTCGCTCATTACGGGAATAAAACCCCTAATTTTAGAGTTATGAGCCCTGAAGATCATTGTCAATTCAAATAAATGACATCTTTGTTTTCATATCTTGGAATAATTTGCTGTATCTAGTATAATGATAAATGTGTGAGTCCTTAAGGCGATCGTTATTTTACAGAATTTCTATTGTATTTTACCCACTTGTCTTGGCAGGTTTGATCAGCAAAATATTAAAGAACTATTGAAACACACAATAATAAAACATTTTTCAATAACACTAGAAATAGTTGCAGAATTCACTACTAGGCCTTAATCTTATTATTGCGTCTTAAGTTGGTTTGTCGAAATGTCTTAATTTAATGTGTCAAGTAGATCATAAATTATTCATGAATTTACTTAGATCTAATCCACTTAACAATATCTCAAAATGCTGTCGTCTTATACCTTTAAAAGTAAACTCCCAAGATCTCGTTTTCTAAACTTTTTTCGTACTGCCAGGAATGATAAGTAGACAATTTTGGCACCAGGGATCCTGCATCATAGAATAAAACTTCATCTGAAAATTTTGTCAAATGTTTTGCATTTTAGATGAAACAAGCATAACTGAGAATTTAACAAAACGTTTCGTCATAGTATCAAGTAACATATTTAAGGCGAGAAAGTTTTATCAGAATGACTAGCAACAGATAAATTGCATATGTAAATACATTAAGTGAATGTGTATAACCTGAGAAATATTGAAGTTATGTTGGCTGTACAAAAATGTTATCCATCAGTAACTGTTTATATTTGAAGTTTAATAGTTCGATACCTTATTTACCAACAATGTTTAAACATGCACTAATGGGCAAAATAATTGCTACAAGACAGGGAGGTGAAAGGCAAAAACCGAAGGTCCTAAAAAAGTTAAAAAATGTACGAAAAAGTTTCTTTGGAAAGTAACAATTACTGATTTTTCTACGAATTAAATCGAAAGTTACCAACTCTAAAGCAACTTCCTAAAGGGTAAATGCAATTCAAATATAACTCTTTGTTTAAATGTTTGTTTGCTTGTTGTTATTCAGAAAGCTACACAATGGGATATCTGTACTCTACCCGCAGAGGGTATAAAACCCCAATTTTCAGTGTTATAAGCCCTGACATTTAGCACCGAGTCAATAGGAGGAACGGATTAGACTGGATGGAAAATAGCTAGTTAACACCATCCACCGCCAACTCTTGGACCACTTTTTTATTAACGAATAGTGGGATTTTCCGTCACATTATAACTCCCCCACGGCTGAAAGGGCAAGCATATTTCGTGACGGGGATTCGAACCCGCGACTCGCAGATTGCGAGTCGAACGCCATAACCACCAGGCCATGCCAAGCTGTAAAATGGCACAAGTAGCAGTGGTTGTGTAAAGTTAGTTTCAATTGTGAAACCGTAGAAACTATTATTAAGAATTACAAAAAGGGTAATAAAATTATCTGTAAAATAATATATTGAAGATTTACCTTTGAAGACATGAAACCGGTAGAAGAAATTTATGAAGGAGAGAAAAAAAACACCAGAAAAGTATAATATTGGAGTGTTTTATTATTCGTATTCACAGGTGAAACTTATATATATATATATATATATATATATATGTAGAGAGATAAAGCACAATTATA
>NW_013667074.1:158563-163770 GCF_000517525.1 Limulus polyphemus
AGTGTTTTATTTATTCGTATTCACAGGTGAAACTTATATATATATATATATATATATGTAGAGAGATAAAGCACAATTATAAGAATGACACGTGGTTTCATCTTTGTCAAGTTCATTGTAATTGATATCGATTGAAGACCTTCAAGACTGAAACATACGTGTATATTAAATTGTAGGTTTGTATTTTTCAGGCTTTTTTTTTTACACTGAAATACGAAATTTGATTAATGAAAGTGTGGATAGAAGTTCGGAAAGTCCGACTGAAATAGACACACCGAAAACTAACCTTCTGATATTTATGATATGTATTTTGAGTATAACTTTTAGAAGTTCGAAATCTCTAAAACTTTACACTGTTATTTCCAATGAGTGAAATGCTGTTTTGCCGAAGTTTTTTTTTTAATCGAAATATGGCATCAGTGTCAAAAATAATAATTTTATTTTACTTAAAACGTGATAGTGTAGATACTAGCTCTGATGATAGTAACTGTGTTACCGAAACTAGTCGGCTATATCCAGTAATAAAGATTTTACCATTAATTGTTTTTTATTGTTACTATATAAGCACAACAATGTGCCTGAAAAGAAATTATTACCAAAATTTACAATTAATGTACCGTGAGCGTTAGAAACCAATAGGCGTGGTTTTAAAAAGTCCTATCATTTTCTTAGACTAATAACCAATCAAAGCTACGATACTTAAGCTGGAGTTTCTGTTCAGTAAATAAGGCTGTACTTTCGTTTCTCGGTTTGTCCTAATTTCTATTTCTTCTAAACTTAGTATTTTGCATAAAAGTAATATATTCTAAAACAACACAGAAAAGTTCTGGTTTCCAAATATTATTTCTCATCCTTAATAAAATCCAGTAAAATAACTACCTGTAGTTTTTCTGGAAGGTGGCACTTGCAATAAGCTTATGTTCTATTCCAACGTGTGTTGGTTTTAGAAATCCCATCTCTAAGGAAATTCTTCTGTCCCTTCGTCTGGCTGCTACTGCTTTCAGAAACGTTTCTAGTCCACGAGAAATATCGTCGCCGTCGTCTTCTTCTTCCATATTACTGTATGTTAATACAGTTTTATCAATTTATATAATCATATTAGTTATTTTGCGTGGTAGAAAGTTTCCAATATTCACTACATTATTAGTAAAAATTTCGAATTCTTTCCATAATTAGTAGCTTACGAAAATTAAATTTATTCTCAGACTTACTAACAATCTTGTAAAATATAAAACACACTACGTCAGACTAAAATATGACAGCTGACTTAGTTAGTTAATCAGTAGGTACTCAGCAGTATACAAAGTATAAAAACTCCATTAAATCAGTTACCTATAGAATCCTTCTCAGAAGCACCGTGATACCAGTACAGTATGGACAAAAACCTAACTATCAGACTAAAATATTTCCCTCGATCACTGAACTACCTTCAGATGTAAGCCCTCACTAGTGTGTTTGAGTCAGTTAGTATTCAGGCACGAAACATTACCTCTTATTTACCTCAATGCTAGATATAAAAACTTCCTCTAACTAACTGAATTACCTGTGATAGTGTAAGCGCTCACTAGTGTGTTTGAGTCAGTTAGTATTCAGGCACGAAACATTACCTCTTATTTACCTCAATGCTAGATATAAAAACTTCCTCTAACTAACTGAATTACCTGTGATAGTGTAAGCGCTCACTAGTGTGTTTGAGTCAGTTAGTATTCAGGCACGAAACATTACCTCTTATTTACCTCAATGCTAGATATAAAAACTTCCTCTAACTAACTGAATTACCTGTGATAGTGTAAGCTCTCACCAGAGTGTTTGAGTCAGTTAGTATTCAGGCACGAAACATTACCTCTTATTTACCTCAATGCTAGATATAAAAACTTCCTCTAACTAACTGAATTACCTGTGATAGCGTAAACCCACACTGGAGTGTTTGAGTCAGCAGTTAACTACACAAAATTAAAAATTGTTTAACTAAATGTTAGACATAAAACTTCCTTTAAATAAGTGGCCTACCTGTCAGATGAAGAACCCTCTCCAGAATCGCTAAATATATCAGAGAATGGTGATTCCGTAGGTGTTTCCAAGTCAGATTTGATGTTGTCACACAACGTTGGTGAATGTATCCAACTATTTCTAGAGCTACCTTGTGATCCTTTCTTCTCCATCCTATTCTCTTCATCTAGCCTTCTAGAGTTTGGGCGAAATCGCTATGAGTTAAGAATGGTCACTCACGGAAGACAAATAACATTACTTTTCAGTGATGTCTTAAGATCTTCAAACTAGCTATTTTCTTAATGGAATTTTCGCCAGAGGATTGTAATCCATCAAAAAGAACCACCAGCAGGACAATAACTAATAATGTGACGATGTTATACAAGTGATGCTGTATTCTATCCGCGATATAAAAATGTACTAATACATTTTTGCTACACATCATGGTTTATATGGATGCAGAAAGTGCTGAAGTTAAATTTTTTACTGTGCCTTTCACTTCTTAGTTTAGCCTTATATTTCGAAAAACTGCTGTTCAGAAGTGTCTGTATTCCATTTCTTTGGAGTCCCTGTGACCCAATTTTAACTTATAGTCTGGTCATTATTAAAATCATTCATATGTAGTATTAGTGGGTTAGAGGGTGTTCTAAGCACTATTAATCTGTATGGAGAAGAAAATAACAAATATTCAATAATAAAGGTGGATTATTGGCAACTTTTGCAGTAAACTTGGTATTAACGGTTAGAGAGTGTGGAAAAGAAATCAGCAAGCAATTAATAATAAAGTAGGCTATTTGCCACTTTTGTAACATACTAAATACTTTGAGAAGATAAACCAAACTGTAAAGCTACCTTTAAGATACGTAATCGTTAATTTACTTGTTTCACAGAAAAGACAGACAGTTTCGAGACTATAGCTGAACAAGAAACAACACACACAGAATATAGATAAGCGAACACCAGCTCGGCTATATTAATAGTTAATTAGTGGAAATATAATTAATATAATGTATTCATTTCATATGTTGATCGAACTAATCTTAGGGTAATTATCTGACGTGTCTATTTACAAAAAAATATGTAAAAATACCAAAACCGTTGATTGTAGTTTTCTTCTTGAAAATGTAATTTTTAAAGTATCATTACCTAGTTAAAACGTTTACTTCAATGAACACGTGAACAGATGCTGTTTCCAGGATACGGTTACTTTAGTTATCTACTTACAATTCTATTTATTTAGGCGGCATAAAATGACATGCGAAGAAACAAGACAAGGAAGAAAGTTGAGAATTCTGATAAATAAAGTTGTGGTAAGTATGGTCACACATTTCACCAAATATAAACACAAAGCTAACGTTACAATATTACCAGGAGTGTGTACTAACTTGATAATACCACATATGAGGATGATGTGACTTATTTTTACATCAACTGATGTTTCAAATGTTTAACAACCTTAGTAAAATCACCTAAAATAACACCTGTTAATATATTCTATGTGCAAAGTCCGGTATGAATCGTGAAGGTCTGTGTGTTTGTTTGTCTGTTGTTAAGCACAAAGCAACACAATGGGCCATCTATGCTGTGCCTATCGCTGGTACTGAAACCAGGTTTTTAGCGTTATAAACCTTCAGACTTCCTGTTGAGCCACTGGGGCTACATGTAATGAAGGCTCGTGCAAGTTTCAATAATTCGAACTATTCTAAAAGAATTAGCAAACTTTTCATGCAGGTTCATGTTTCATCGAATACTTGAGCATATTCAAATGAACAAGCTTTATAAGACATTCTCGAAGATACGGATAGTTCATAAATGGTTATCTACTGGAAAATGCGTTTTTAATTAGGTTTCCTAGTAAGAGTTGTTAGTTTTTTTGAAAATATCTGAAAGGACTCGCAAAGTGTTTCTTCAAAATGAGTGAATTGTGGAGCACATAAGCTTCCAAGCACTTTAAAGAACTCTTAACCACGTAAAATAACTGACGCAAGTAATTTGGAAAGCGGTTGGAATATTGCTGCTTCAACGCAACCTAGAAACATGGGAAGGTAATATATATATATTAAACTTATCTTGACACGTCGTACTTGCTAGAAAAAAAAAATTGGTTAAATCCCCTTACCGGAAATGAGTCTTGGACGAAGAACACTGTTTAGACAACAAAATAATATTTTTGTATGTCAAACATTTGTGCAGTGGCTAAGACAGATACGCTCTTTCGGAAAGTACAACATTTTCAGCAAAAAAATAAACTTTATTTTGAAGCAGCAGAGTACTGGCATCCCTTTTATTGTAGTATGGACACGTAGAACAAGCAGAGGACCTTTGGGGAATATAATTGTCCCCACGTAGATTCGCATTTGTATTTACACTGGTATAAGTTAATGATGTTATTTCGCGACGTAAAACGCGGTAAGATCAATAACATAATCATAACAATGGTTATACGATGGCCTCTATCTTACTCAGAAAATTAATCGCGACGTTTGAAACGACAAGAATAATCCTATAATAATATATGTGACATTTTTAAGTACCACAAAAATGGTTAAATGGCGTCCTTTGGCTTATTATTGTATATAATAACAATCACAAAACTGATTTCAGCAAGCAGTGAATGTAACTTTGAAATAAAAATGTTTTTCCAATTTCTAATCTGAAACTAATGCATCTGATTACGTAGTTATGTTAAACACCACTTCCTTAGGCTGAATGAAATTTCAAGGTTTTAAATTCATAATATGTGAAAATTTTAAAAATATCGTACGACTCTTAAATGTTCTTTAACTTGTATGCACTGAAAGTACCGTAATCAGCATAGGCTTTACAGAGTCTAGTAAATAATAACGAATAAAAATGTCATAATCAACAGAAAGTACTCACAAATTCTAATATCTAATAATGAATGAAAATATCACAATCAACGCAGAGTATTTACAAAGTCTAACATCTAATAATGAATAAAAGTATCCTAATCAACACACAGTACTCACAAAGTCTAATATCTAATAATGAATAAAAGTATCCTAATCAACACACAGTACTCACAAAGTCTAATATCTAATAATGAATAAAAGTATCCTAATCAACACACAGTACTCACAAAGTCTAACATCTAATAATGAATAAAAGTATCCTAATCAACACACAGTACTCACAAAGTCTAACATCTAATAATGAATAAAAGTATCCTAATCAACACACAGTACTCACAAAGTCTA
>NW_013667074.1:163838-177443 GCF_000517525.1 Limulus polyphemus
GAATAAAAGTATCCTAATCAAAACACAGTACTCACATATTCTAATATCTAATAATGAATGAAAATATCACAATCAACGCAGAGTATTCACAAAGTCTAACATCTAATAATGAATGAAAATATCACAATCAACACAGTGTGAGCATATTTCAGGGAACCTGCGATCCTCAGATTGCGAGTCAAGCGCCCTAACCCCTTGGCCATGCCGGGCCAATAGAATAGAAGGAACTCAGCCAGTCAACATACCACCGACTGCCAACTCTTGGATTTCTCTTTACTAACGTTCATTTGTTTGTTTTGAATTTCGCGCAAAGCTACACGAGGGCTATCTGCGCTAGCCGTCCTCAATTTAGCAGTGTTGACTAGAAGGAAGGCAGCTAGTCATCACCACCCACTGCCAACTCTTGGACTATTCTTTTAACAACGAATAGTGGGATTGACCGTAATATTATAACGTCCCCATGGCTGAAAGGGCGATCATGTTTTGTGTGACGGGGACTCGAACACACGACCCTCAGATTGCGAGTCAAGTGCCCTAACCACCTAGCTATGCCGGGCCTCTTTACTAACGAAAAGTGGGATTGACGGTCATATTACAAAAGTCTCTCGGCTGAAAGAGCGAGCATGTTTGGTGACTGGATTCGAACCTTTAATCTGCTAGTTGCGAGTCGAATGCCCTAACTATACAGGTCATGCCAAGTCTTCATCAGTTAAAATATTTTGTTTGTTTATGTATAAATCTTTGGTTACTTGTAATCGAATAGCACAATTTGACCATTACTCTTATAACACACCAAGATATCAATGTACAGAGCGCGATTATGCGGTAACAATATAGGAAGCACAGATCCTCGAATCCCCAGACTGACACTCTAACCATTACACCACCACACTGGGCCCAACATCTCAGACGATATTTGGTAAGGACCAGGGATTATTCTACCAGGTGGTGACGTCAAATGTCTGGGACATTTGATAAAGATGCTAGCTGCACTTTAGGGTGAGGTTTATGCCGTGAGGACTTGTTTAATGTTGTGAGCATTTATTTACATAATAATTAATCATTATTATTTAATCACTCACAACAATCTACAGAAACAAAAGAAACACAAATCATTCATATAGAATTTAAGTTAATTCGTGATGTTAAGTTTAATAATAAAAAAACAAGAATCAACCACTATACTAACCATTCGTATAAATGATGTTATAGTTTTTTTTCCAATTACGTAAGTACTCGACAAATTTTATAATTTTATTTCTCTGCAGTTGTAAATATTTTGGTGTAAGTACTTATTGATTCAAATACTACGTTTATATATATCTTTTACACTTGCTTCTATTTGATGTCTAATGGCTCCACCTAGTGTACGACACAAATGATCTCTAGGTCAGATTACAGAAACTAATATCTTGCAACAACAAAACCTAGACAGCTTTATTAAATTTTGTTTCTAAATTTTATTCCGTTCGTTCCTATTTTCAATATTCAAAGAATTCTTTAATCCATTGATTTCATAACCTCACGTGGCAAAGATACACGAAGTTTTGGATTGACATAAGGTATTTTACTCTGAAGAAATTATCTTAAGTGTCCTTGCTTTTTTATGTTGTTTTTCTACGTTTTTTATCTTGTTTATTAAAAAAAAAATACCTCGTCCTGTAATTTTGATCTTAACTGGTCTTTTCCTGACGGAAAAATTAATCAATTTTTTGTGGTAATGTAGGTACTAAAATAGCAATAGACAGATGGAGTTTTACCTTACATTTCGGTATTTCAGATAAAAAGATATGATATAGACGGAAAAGTTTAAAGAACTAACATTACTTGCGGTTTTTGTAAATAAAAAAATATTAATTTGTTCAGTCAAATGACTAAATACTACACAGTTTTTTTTATTTGAAGGGTATTTCATTTTATTTTTTACTTTGCGAAGAAAGTAACTGTCTTCGATGAATGTTACAATAATATGCAACGAAAAAACAACAACTGAAATATATACCACTGACGCTTAGCGATAAAATAATATACAGCTTCGCAACGAAAGTGCAAAAGCATTTACTACATATAAATCTTGCGTTTGTTTGTTGATAAGCGCAAAGCTACAAAATGTGCCCACCTCGGATACCAAAACCCAGTTTTTAGTGTTATAAGTCTTCAGGCTTACCGCTGAGCCACTGGGGGGTATGTAAATCTTAGAAGAATTTATCAACACGTAAGTTAACGTACTCCTATTTTTACTGAAACCGAACGTTCAGTAATTTCTAGGATAGACTTATTCTGTTTAATAAGCGCTATTAAACAATAATGGAATTAATATAAATCAAAAACATTATAAAGTAATTCAAAAATCAAAATTAATTTTTCCATTATCAGCCCTTGTTGTCATCATTAAAATATAACGGAGAATGTCTCTGGCCATAGCACCCAGAGGCGTTGGGAGATATTCCATCTATCAGACAAGATCCAGACGCCGATGTCAAACTAGTCAACAAATAAAGGAAAATCAATTAAGGGTTACGAATTGAGTGCTTAAATCCACAACGTCTCAATTTTTACTGCCTTTCGCTGTCTACAGTCAGTTGTGGGAGGACAGTTAGACTTAATATTTACAAACAACCTTAAAATAGACATAACCCACCCTAAATTTCTACCATGTAAAATTCCCAACTTCCAGTCCACTATGAGTTAATGACGACGACAAGGACTGTAATAGAAAAATAATTTTGTGATTCTTTTAGTCTCATTGTAAACGTTTTTGATTTGTACAAAAAATAAAAAAATACAAAATTTTGGCACTGTTATTAGGTACTTGAGGGATAGGAAAGAGAAAAACATTCGAACGTCCTCATTGTTCAATTCTCCCCCACCCCCCGTGGTTTCAGTAATGAGTTGAATAAAAAAGCATAACGGGCACAGTAAACCTTGAATATAAAACTTTCTGCCCACGTTTTATTATAGACCAGAATATTTGGAGAATATACAATGTATCTCACTTTGTTTAGTAGCATTACTGACAGCATTGATGCATATCTCACGTTGATCAGTGAATTGATGGTGATGTGGAAAAAGCAACAACAACAATTTCACGATAAAAAACACTTGCCAATCTCTCAAGCTTTGGAACCATATATGCTACAGCTGTCTTTATTCTTGGTAGTTCAATTTATTCTACTCAGAAAAAGAGTGTAGAAGAAAATGCATTAAGTCTCTACATGCTTGGTGTTGTGTCTTAATACAAAAATGGAGTATGAAATAACATAAATAAAAACATTTTTTCTTTTGTTTTGTCGCCTTACTCTAGCTTTTTCTATGATTTAAATCTGAAATTCTAAGAGAATCCCTTTACGACGAGGAAGAGAAGTTAGATGAAAAATTTAGTTTATTTCCAGTAAAATATAATAAAAATTTATCACTTTTTCAAATTCTCAGGTTTGATCAACTAAATGGCAGCTGGTAAGAGAAGTAAAATAAAAAAGTTAACATCTATCTAGCTATTTTGTTATTGTTAATTTATGTTACTTTGCATGTAATGTTTTTGATAAAAGAAATGAAGACAACATGTAGTACTCAATACTCATCTTCCTTTATTGAATAATTAAGTTTTAGCAAAAATACTTTATTAGAAATTCAGATTTTTTCTGTACAAAATACTTATAATGTTTACTGAAAGCTTGACAA
Organism: Limulus polyphemus; assembly: GCF_000517525.1. Taxonomy (NCBI): domain Eukaryota; kingdom Metazoa; phylum Arthropoda; class Merostomata; order Xiphosura; family Limulidae; genus Limulus; species Limulus polyphemus. The sequence continues at coordinate 167,520 of NW_013667074.1, forward strand.
ATTCGTTAAGATACATAAATCATATCGTATCGGACGATGTATCGATACAATCGTATCACGGCTTCACGATACGATACTAGAATCGTATCGCTGTATCGCCACACATTTAGTATAGACAATGCCATTACAAAGTGTATTGTTAAATGACCTCCATGTCAGCTCTAGAAAACTGGATGATTCACCTGAAAATGTCCTAAGTTTCTCGAGAATATACTTGACAGTTAGCACTCGAATTGTCTTGTTAATTAAAGTAACTTAAAATCATTTAATGTTGATTCCAAAGACAATGTTAGTAATATAGATAATAAATTACAGACAAGACTCAGACTTTGTAACAAACCGTTGGTAAAACTTCTATATCTAGATACGTATCGTATCGACTACTATGATGAGATACGCACCCCCTAGTCTGTACACTGTTATCCCTATTTGCACGGGTGGGGGTCAAAGAGTGACATTCAACATGGTATGTATATGACTGACAAATTATCAACTATTCATTTTATCCTACGTTGCTGTTTTAGTGACAGTTCATGGTAGATGAGAGAAACTATCAGACATAATATACAGGAATACTGGATAAATATATTAGTACTGTCTGTGATATGTTCATGTAACTACATAGCAGGGTTTGGATGGATCTTCATCAAAATGGGTATGGAGGTTCAGTAGGTCCATCTGGAGTTACATACGGTTTTACATTTTGCGTTTTGCGGTTTTTGTGGGCGCTTTTTACTACTACTTCTTCGCTTCCTGTTGATGGGTCTTCATCAAATTTGGCATGAAAGTTTGTTTGGTTCATGTGGAGATACAAGAAAATTTGCTTGTATCTGTGTTTTGTGTTTTTATGGGCGTTTTTTTACAATTACATATAAGGGAAGCAACTTTATGTCCTAAGAAAACTTTTCATTAATCACGAACTTGCATAATTTTCGTCCAAGGGACGGGTACAAATACATTTGTAACTCATCTGATTTTTTGTGTATCACATACTTGGACATTTTACTAAAATACTGTCACATGTCGTGTAAATACACATAGTAAATTAGGAACTATAGTTACCATTCCTTCTCCAAAGCGGGTGCGGTTCAATGAATCGACCCCGTACACATTCGGTTAAGGTCGAAACAACTTGGGTAGAAAAAAAACACAAAAAACTTTATTTTTGTATGAAGCGAAGAGCAGTCGAATGATCTATCTCAGTTTTGCCCGTCGGATTTTAGTGTTACAGACCAATCTTACCGCAGAGTACTGTAGATAAAATAGAAGCTAACGTAAAAAAATAAAAAAATATAGCGTCATTACTCTCTAACGTTATACGGAGGAAGTTTGAGAACCCAAATACAGTCAAAAAGTAGTTTGAATTTTACTTCCTTAGTCCATCACCAGGCATTATCATACAAAGAGAGTATTATTAATTCTGATATTACTCATTATTTTAGCGTTGTTCTTCTCAAGTACGATTACGACGGGACAATTATTTCTTTAAAATGTGCATTTCAAATATCCTAATCGTACATATATTAGTATTGGAGGACAAGGTATTTCCTATTTCAGTCAGGAGTGATGAAAAATGTCCCAAACTTTGTTTCAAAAAAGGTAAATGGCATAAACCTCCAGGACAGAGACCTCTGTTGTTCAGGCATATAACCGTCCATAGCTTTGAAGAAAGAACCAGAGAGAAGGCAACAATTCTGCAGCATCCACTTATTCAAGTTGCTACTCTTAACCTAGCGGGATTGTCTGTCACTCTTGTAACTTATCCACAGCTGAAACTGCCAAGCGTATTTCGCACTACCCCAGATTTTCAGTTTGATATGTTAACCACTGGGCCACATTTGGGGCATGTAGGAAGTAAAATAATCACTTCATTTCGACATATCATTAAGTTTAAAAACTAATGTAGTTTTTAAACATAAACAGGAATTGTGATTTATTAAATACATACCTCGTTCCAATTTATTTTTTTGGCAAGGAAGAATAAAAAGTTTAATGCATTAGCTCATTAGTTATCAGGTTAATTTTAAAAGATATTACCTGATAATTATTTTGTCCTTGTACTAAAGGTGCTGACCCTTGGATTGGAAAGTCCAAGGTTCACGTTGCGATCCTGCAGAATACGCTTTGCACTTTCAATTGTGTGTTATAAGTGTAAGAGCAAATCCCTTTATTCTTTTCAAAGCCGAGCTGAACTGTTGTGACGGCAGGTGCTGCTGGCTGTCCGATTTGCCTCTAGTTAGTATCTCAAAAATAGGGATGCAACCCCTTAAAGGCATCTTCCTGGCCGTTTAGACTATATGTGAATAAGGTGCTATTCAGATAGATTAAGAGTACCAACCAATACCATTATTGGTGTTCTCCTTTACCCGGAAGGAAATAAAATAAAATACAGCTCAAATTAGTTAATTTACAGTTTTATGGTTAACAAACAGTGTGCCTTGCTTTGTGAGGAATTTTATAAACAAAACATTTAAATATTTACTCAGAATACCCCTTGCGGCCAATGAGAATAAGAGATGAAATAATTTAAGAAATTAACGAAATTCAACGCTAAAAGACAATAAAAACACATTTGACTTCTTGTTTCGAAGACAATAATTGTAATAGATTTTTTTTGTTTAAGCCCGGACTCCTCCATTTATCCAAGAAAATTATAACTATATTACTCTTCATTAATTCACGTTTTGTGTAAGTTTGTGAATTTGTGTGTTTATTTATTTGCAAACTACTCCCGTAGGTTTGAAGCTAGCAGGACCAAACTTGGTATGCGGATTTAGAATTAGAATGACCCTGAAAATGCCTTTATCTATATGGCGTAGCCTTCTTACCAATGGGAACCCAAACATGCCCGGAAAGTCACCCAAGCATGATGGGGCCTAGAAGTAGGTTCCTGGGTCGCTGAGATCGAATCGTGTTATGATTTTCAATCATGTTTCAAATCCAACTCACAATCTAGTGGGACCAAACGTTGCACACGTGTTCATGTAGCACAGGTGGGCGATCTTACAGGGGTAGCTATATAAATAATTGGGGATAGTGTAGGAGCTTGATCAGTACATCGGGGGCCTCTGTGAACTACAAGAGGGCCATTGAGCCCCGCAGTAAAAGCGCAGATATTTTATGCTAGTAATCATACAATTCATGTAAAGTGTTATAAGTCAACTAACAAGAATTACTATTTCTTTTGAAAGCCAATAAACAAAGTTACGTTTTTGGAGTTAACATTTTACATTTTGATCATTATACCTTGCATAAGACAGTCAGCCATAAGATAGGAAAGTAATGAGCATGAGTAATTAGCAGTGAAATATTTAATGATTATTTTTTTGTTTTAGAACAAAGACACATTAGACTATCTTCTGTGTCTCTCTAGGAGAATCGAACCATGGATTTTAGTGTTGTGAGTTACTAAACTTACCGCTGTCTCACCGGGAGACACCAGAGAAATGACACCGTTTAGTGTCGCTCTAGAATAAACTTAAAATAAAATGACAGTAAACAAGAGATAGAGGAATGGTACTAGTCTTAAATTTCATATCTCTTAGCCCCCCAGTGGCACAGCAGTATGTCTGCGGACTTACCTATCTAGAAACCGGGTTTCGATACCTGTGGTGGGCAGAGCACTGATAGCCCTTGGTGCTTAACTTCAAACAAACAAACATATCGCTTATACCTTTCATAAGACGATTTTGTTGTAGCGAACTGAAATATAGATCTATCTATAAATAACAGCGAAAACGTGTTGCCAACAAAACATTATATGTATTACCTCATGTAGTATATAACAAAAATATCTTCGAGACAACTTTCACAAATTTATTTATTTAGGCAATGTTTATAAGTTTAAACATGATACTCTGTACTTTAAGGTATAAAAAATCATATCATAATTTCTGATAAATTTATTCGATTTAAATTTACTAATTTAAAATAGCTTACTTTTTATATATATACTGAAAACAATCGTTATTATTTACTCCATTATTCGAAAATAATTTTTATCTTTTGTTTGTTCGTTGTTAGCACAAAGTCACACAATAAGCTGTTTGCGCTTTATCTACTGCGGTGAATCGAACCCAAGATTTTAGCGTTTACATTCCTTAAACCTAGCGCTGATCCACTGGGAACTGTATCTGAGATAGAGTGTTTTGTTTATAATTGCTGTGGGAAATATAAAATGTGCTTTGAAAAAAAAACTATCAGCAAATTAATAATTATAGAATACAAATACAAAATATAATAATTTTCATGGAAGAAATAAATGGGATATATTTTTAATTTACACACAATGGACATTACACAAGAAGTTTAAAAAACAATGTAATTTTTCAGATAATAATAATAATGTATTTTCTGTTTTTTCTAACCTGTGGTTCAGTTTTAATCTCCAGTACAATATTTGCCGTGTACTGAAAAAAATATATTTCCAAAAGCTCGAATATAGAACATTCGTATTTCTGCTCTGTTCACATCAGTAACAAATTCAATAGAAAGCCAACAAGCTTTGAGGAGTAAACACTATTTCTGGAATATATTCTGGCTTCTTTCTTTATCAGTATGACAATCATCAAATAGTGAGTGGATTTTATAGAGAAACAAGCGTTGTTAATCGTGATGAAGTTATGCCTTAATTTGGGATATGCCTAATTTATAACTTAAGTAACAATTAATGTTAATTACTTATTGTTTAAGACTCATAACGTACGTAAATTAATATGTAGAATTATAACGGACTTCACGTTAAAATACTTTTATTGCGAGCTTTCGGCCCTCTTACCGGAGCCTTCATCGGGCAACAATGAACTGAGCGATAAAAACTCGTTAAACTGTAGAACACTGCTTTAAAATATGTATCTAGAAATAGTCGTAACAATACGTGATGTAATAAAAGTATTTTAACGTAGAGAAAAGTCCTTATATAATTTTATATGTTAATTACTTGTTGTTGTTCTACAAGAGTTTTTGTTATACGTTCGTACAATCTACAAAAGTGAAACTGAACTATATCCAGTTATTTCGACAGAAATCGTTATTGTATTATTTCAAAAATGACGACTACGAAATCTAGAAGAATTTGATTTTTAATTACTACCCAAGTGTCGGCTCTTACCTTTCTCAAGAATTAACTGTCCATTGTCGTCGTATACACATTTCAAATTTTCTCCTGGATTTTGTGGTCGTAATTTTTATAATAATTTATAAGCTCCAATCGGCACTTATAAATCTAAAATTGCACTCGTTTTCAAATAATGTCTCAGTCACCTTGAACTTCATGCTTATGGAAGGCATATTTCAAATATACACCAGGCTCTGCCTATGGGTCTATAGAAGGGTATTGTTCCATTACCGAAGCCTAAGCATAATTATAAATTTAAACTTTACTCTCTTCACATGTTTCCAAGACAATACTTTCAAAGAAAAAAATTTAGAAAGAACAATGTTGGAACCATGACACTACCCGAAATAAAAGCGTGTTAGAAATACACGCTGCTTATGACTACAGTAGCAATAGAATGAACATTGTTGGAGTTATATCCTACCAGAAAATAAACAAGCTAGAGTTATAACATTGATACAAAAAAAGTAATTTTTGGCTCTTAATTGAAAAATATTTAGAAACTATTATCGCACATTTCATTTTTTATGTGAATTACTTAAGGTGATTGTTTGGGGTTAATCACAAAGCTACACAATGAGCTATCTGTGCTCTGCCCACCAGGGGTATCGAAACCCGAATTCTAAAGTTGTAAGTCCACAGACATACCGCTGTGCCACTGGGGGACTATTTAAGATGAAAATATTGACTGTTAAGTCATTATCGTTTCCAGCACGAGTGCCAGTCTTTCATACAAGAAAATAAGATCATAGCGTGGTGTGTATAGATAGTAATTATAAAGTGGCAGAATAATGCAAGACTTTGGTAGATAGTAAAGTATATACATATATATAACTAAGAAATTTTAATTAGCAATATAATCAAACAACACCACTTTATTATTTTAATGAAAATATTTAATTTTAACTGCCGAGTTAATGTAGTCGAGTTTAAATATCTGATACGCACACATTTTGGAGTGGATTATGCAAAGTTCTTGTTATCTTGATAACATATATACATATAGGCGTTTGAACAGGGGATGGAAGGCAGGCTCCATATATATAAAATAGGATGGCCAGAGACCCAAATATGGTCTCTATGTCTCCCTCCCCAAAAAATAAATCTTATAGGTTTCAAGTTTTCTAATCTTGCTTTGAGTTTTTGTCCAAAATAATAAATAATTACAAATGGATAAAAATTCTACAATTAATTTGGTAGCTTGATATAATCTAAAAAGAAGATAGAAATTAAAGTAAAAAAGAGAGAAGGTCATGTAAATACATAAATTTAACCATTACAATGCTTATTTTTACTTTAATTTCGCTTATGCTTTTTTCCTGATTCCTCTAACCCTTGTCTTCCACTGATCACATGTACAAAATATAATGTTGAAGTAGATACGAAAAGATAACAATGCTGATGAAATAAGCCAAGTTTTGACATACTACAATAGAAATCACATATTTCAAATCAGAAGAATAAGAACTTTCGTTGTTAGGGAAGTAGAATACCTGAATGTGTTTCATAGATTATGCAGTTTGAATTAAGATTCTCTGCTATTTGCTTTAGAACAAACATAGCGATTGCGAAACTTCGATAAAAGTTATCCACAGGCAGAAATAAACAATTCATCAAGGCTCTTCCTTTAAGTCAGATATGTTTTAAAGCTCACAGTCGAGCCATACTTCATATCAAATTACTTTTTGAATTTTCTATCAGCTCAGCTATTGAAATACGAATTAATAATTCATATTTCAAGATTTCTTACGTAATGAATTTATTCATCAAGTAGTATGAACTAAGACAATGTTTTTTTTTGTATTCGAGGATTTTGCAATTTAACGAAGAAATACGATGTATTCGGAAGAGTTAGCGTATTTTTTGCCGTGAAGTGGAAATGTGTGTGTGTATGTGTATGTATGCATACATTTTTTGTGCAGTGTCTGCTCTGAATAAAAAGAATTTTTCAGTTAGCTTGGATTAGCAGCAATATGTATACTGCGAACTTTTCGAATGTCCGTCAGGTGTTTATATATCTCCACTTATGTAATATAATTTATTCATGTTGAAGACGCGAGACGTAGTACTGGCGATGCCATTTACATTTTAACGAAATCATTGTTTTGTTGCATGATTAGTTATTGGGTCTTTTATTTAAAACACAGTCATCAATTGTATAAACTCCCAATAGAAGATTTAGGTCTGTGAATCCAAGGAAAGTAAAATTTAAAGCAGCCAGGGGTAAATCAGTATCTCTTAAGTTAGATCTATAGATCAGACAATAAGGATAAGGTTGAATCTCAGAATAATAGGGTGAATATGAAAACTTCAGCATGTGATGACATTTCAGATGGCTTCAGTTCCCCATCTTCAGGTCCTGAATACAAGTAATTGAAGCCACCCGAAATGACATTTATACACGTAAACGGTACCGATAAATGGTTTGCCTCTAACAAATCAAGCATAAAAATCTTTATAGTACCTATAAGAGGTTTGCCACTAACAAATCAAGCATAAAAATCATTATAGTACCTATAAGAGGTTTGCCTCTAACAAATCAAGCATAAAAATCATTATAGTACCTATAAGAGGTTTGCCACTAACAAATCAAGCATAAAAATCATTATAGTACCTATAAGAGGTTTGCCACTAACAAATCAAGGATAATAATCATTACAGTAGCTATAAGAGGTTTGTCACTAACAAGTCAAACACAGTAATCATTACAGCACCTACCTGGGAACCCAGGGTAACCATTCTTCATGTGAACTTTCTTCTGTGAAACTGTCAGCGCTGTCGTTCACGGTCGACATAGATTGGTTATCATGGTTGCAGTTCAGGGACGATATATTTTGTGGGACAGATACGTCAACACCTTGACGATCTACATCAGGTGTTACGTCTTCTTTTATTAATGACTGAATAGTGTGGTCATCGCCTTTCTCACGTGAAACGAAACCATTATTTTCAGAGTTCAACGTTTCGTTATCTTTTTGGATTACTAAGTTACCATCTTTGGTAGGGATGAGTGTTTCTTTGGGTTGTTCATTCAAAATCTGTTCGTTGTTGGTTTGTTCTCTGTGTAGCTCATTCAACGTATCCATACAATTTTTGTTCTGTTGATTGAGCAGATTAAAGTGTTGAGGGGAGTCAGCTGTATCTTTAACTTGTTCACTCGGCAATGTTTCGGTACTGGAGGTACAACTGATATCTCTCGAGTACTGGCTCCATGAAGGCACGTTTCTCTTGATGTTTTCTTGTTCCTTTTTGTGGTACTGACCCCAGGGGTTGTTGTTTATTTCTATAAAATGAACATTAAAACTAACATCTGTGGAAAACCGATTTAAGACTGAACTGTTCTAAGTAACTTTGCTAAAGTATCTTATAATAATTACCTATTACAACAGAAATAATAACTTCAAAGTTTGTATTGTACAACTTTAAATATTAAATTGAAGAAAAATTATAAAAATGTGACAGAAATAGGTTTAAGTAACTTTGACCTCAGCAAAATGTACACAATAATTTAATCCCTGAAATTATTAGAAATATCGTTTCGAAGAATGCACTGAAATTGCAAGAAGTCACAAGTTTGCCGCCAAATCCCGTCCTTTCTCCATAAAGCATTCAGTGCGAAAAAATAGCATAAACCTACAGTAATATTAATAAAGCATGTAAAATTTCCACTTGTCCATTTAAGTACATTGGCCAAGTCGGTATATTAGTTGATATTCATTGTGGTACTTTTAAAGTCAGGAAGAAGAGGACAGGATTAAGCCTCACGAACCAGTTGAAACTGTTAAGATGCTACACACGAGAAACAAAAATTTGAGTTGTCACTACATCTGCCATCAATTTTATGTCTAATGATTAAAGAAAACATTAACGACTTCAAGTACATGTGATATTTCATGAGTTTTATTCGTATTTGTATGAATTAGTTTTCATCGTAGCGCTAAGACTATTTTGTTCAATTTAAACGCCAACATATTCTTCTTATTGAAAGTTTTGTTTAGCGAAAAACTGTAACATTAATATTAGGACAGTTCTGACTGAGTTTAGAGCGCCAATGTTCAGAATTTCGTTTTAATGTAAGTCACATAACTGTTTAAAATTTCTCGCAAAACATTTTTTTTATTAAAGTTTTATGAAAATATAACAAAAATCAAAAACCTCGTTCTTTACATATAAACGTTTTGACCATACGTTTCTCTTTTCATTCATTTATAATGACTTTATGCTTAAGTTTAATTTACTGGGAAAAAAGTACATTGTTGAAAGACATCGTTTGGTCACACACACACAGTCCTGAGTTCAATAACTAACTGAAAAGGATATTTTATAAACGTCGCTTAGACCATTATAAATAACAGATATCCTGTAAACATTTAACACAAGCAAAATGACTAAATGAGTACGGAAGGTTTCGTTGTTTAAAATAATTTTTTTTATAACTTACTGACTCAACGTGTGACACTTTTATCGAACTATTATTCTTCCTCTGATCAGCAGCAGCGAAATAATCATAGATCAATATAGATCACATGTAGCATTACTATCGGAATAACATCAGAACAGCCCTGCCAGGACTGGTTAAAACCTTAAGTGATGGACAACACAAACTAACAACAGTGAATCAAACATAGTTCAATATAGATCCCATGTAGCATTACTACCGTAATAACATCAGAACAGCCCTGCCAAGACTGGTTAAAACCTAAAGTGATGGACAGCACAAACTAACAACAGTGAATCAAACATAGTTCAGTATAGATCCATGTAGCATTACTACCGTAATAACATCAGAACAGCCCTGACAGGACTGA
>NW_013667074.1:177633-188866 GCF_000517525.1 Limulus polyphemus
AACTAACAACAGTGAATCAAACATAGTTCAATATAGATCACATGTAGCATTACTACCGTAATAACATCAGAACAGCCCTGCCAAGACTGGTTAAAACCTAAAGTGATGGACAGCACAAACTAACAACAGTGAATCAAACATAGTTCAATATAGATCACATGTAGCATTACTACCGTAATAACATCAGAACAGCCCTGACAGGACTGATTAAAACCTTAAGTGATGGACAACACAAACTAACAACAACGAATCAAACATAGTTCAATATAGATCACATGTAGCATTACTACCGTAATAACATCAGAACAGCCCTGACAGGACTGGTTAAAACCTTAAGTGATGGACAACACAAACTAACAACAGTGAATCAAACAATATAGATCACATGTAGCATTACTACCGTAATAACATCAGAACATCCCTGCCAGGACTGGTTAAAACCTTAAGTGATGAACAACACAGACTAGCAACAGCGAATCAAACATAGTTCAATATAGATCACATGCAAGACTAGTGCCGTAATAACCCCTTAACAAACCTGCTAGGATTAGTTAACACTTTAAGTTATGAACAGCACATATCACTAGCAGGAAATAAAACACAGAACAATATAAATCACGTGCAGAAATATTACCGTAATAATACCAAATCAGCCCTACTAGAATTGGTTAAAACCTTTTTTTATGGACAAATGCTTGTTCTGAAAACATGTTCGTAAGAAATATTTGCACATTTTTGTTGCCTTGTTACTTCATAGGAAACATGATGAATATTCAGTCATGCTGTCTGATGTATATAAGCTGATACGTAGTATATATAATAAACACTTATATTGTACTTTAAGGCTTATTTCGATTCAGCCCTACAAGTTTGAACATTGTTTAGAGAGCTTATAAAGCGAATATCCGACACATATTAAAATGCAAAGCATTTCTATTTTGTTACTTTGTAATAAAGCTTCAGATTACTATAGTAACCAACAAGTTATCTTTTCTGCCTGAGATCCTGCTGTGCTGAACTTTATATATATATATAAATATTCTGAAGAGAAATATATTTACTTATTCACAGATGGTAATGTGGCTTCGTAACTTGAAGATTACATTAATTAGGTGTGTTGTGTGCTGGAAAGGCTGAAGCACTACTGTACAGTCTAACGGTAAACTATCACGTGACACCATTTAAATCAACACTAAAAACCTTGCTAAACCTAGAAGCACACACCCCTGAACGTTTACAGTGCGCACATTTTCCCCAGTGACAAATTTCAACGGATTACAAATTATTACTCATTGTGTATTATAGGTTGGTTATATGTTACCCTTGTCTTTGTTCCTGGATAACAATCGAGTGCGAGTTTTTCACACAAAATTGCATCATGGGTAATTAGGGTGAGAATTTATCTACGTTCAGATACAACCTTTTATTCTCTTAGTAACAGCCGCTGCTTTAGTAGTTGTAGAATCAATTAATGGGAAAACATCAAGTTTTATTCAAAGTTGTAGTAGTCGTGTAAGTAACTCGTGGCTTTTAATGGTAAATCACCGAAAGGATCAGGGCCATATTGAGGGTGGGGCTCCGACCACTTAGGGTGGCTCCAACGAAAATAAATGTTGAAAATTTTATGGCTCGTATTTATTGGGGGGCAAATGCTCTGACCTAAATCCGCCCCTGGAACAGATACGTTACATATTTTTAATATGTCAAGTACACAGTGTCTGTGTTATTCATACATGTTTAATGTTTCAGGTGCTCTAGAGTTAAGGTACTCACACGGATTTCACTTAAAAACACAAAGAGGTCATACTGCTCAATAGTTTTTGAGTGTGAAAGAGCTAAAGGGTTAGTACACCGCGTGTTTTATCTGTTAACGCATTGAATACTTACTCTAATCACGTAATTGTTAGATGAGCATCTCGTACCCAGTGTCTGGTTTACTGAACTATATTCAGACTGTATTAACGTGTCGGGTATACTTATTCTAAAACGCATTGAATACTTACTCTAATCACGTATTTTTTACATCTCGTAACCAATGACTGGTTTACTGAACTATATTCACACCTGCCAAGTAAAGACCCATAATATTGTATTTCAAGTGTAGATTGACACCTATACATATAAATACAGCACACAATCTTGTCTAATAAAAAAAAACAACAAAAAAAAAACTCGCGTTTGGTGTGCATTTTATACAGCGTATATTGCTCTAGGTGGTTGCATTAGACCTACGTTTCCTATATGTTATTCAGGATTTATTTCATATTTCATTGAAACACGTTGAAATATCCACGGGTTTTATATGTGGAACCGGTTTATTGACGTGTCTTTGTATGTATAAATTTCTTTCTGGGATATATTTAAACCGTATTTAATTTATTTCCCTCAAAATATAATGCAACATTTTGTTAGACGTTTTAAACAATGTATAAAACACTTCTTACATCACTTAGATTTTGCCATTTCTACTCGTCAGTAAGCTTACAAAGTAAAGTTGAAATATTTTGTAAAGTTAATTATCACTGACAAGAATAAGAATAATATTTTAAGTATTGCATGGACAGGAATGATAAAAAAAGATCAAAACGATATCATTCAAGTGTTGCATGGACAGGATTGATAAAAAAAGATCAAAACGATATCATTCAAGTGTTGCATGGACAGGATTGATAAAAAAAGATCAAAACGATATCATTCAAGTGTTGCATGGACAGGATTGATAAAAAAAGATCAAAACGATATCATTCTTAAAGGAATTGCATCATAGGTAACTAAGGAGTACTTATCGGAGTGAGTGGAGCTATCCAGCAGTTATGGGAATCTGTAGGATTGTAAGATTAGATCTGGTTGATATTATACGTAGGTGAAGTCTAACAATAGGTAAAAAACAAAATATAATTTATCTCGTGCTTAAATGCGCTTTAATAAGAAGAATGTTTGAAATTCGAACTAATCTTCCTTTAAATACCAGTCAGAATATATTTACCAAACACAGACAATTAATTCTGATTCAAGTTTAGTCCAAACAAATGTTATAAATGAGACTAAGTAGTTTAGACTCGAGAAAACACAGACAATTAATTCTGATTCAAGTTTAGTCCAAGAAATGTTATAAATGAAACTAAGTAGTTTAGACTCGAGACTAATATTTTTTTTCTTTTTTTGATTGGCCAGAACACGAAGCTAATCAGAGCAGACCTTAGTACGGCCGATTAGGAATAGTTTGTATTAAGTACCAGTCAGAACAAACGTAATTCAATGGAGCTTATTTAAGAGATGTTCTTCAGGCTGCAGATAAAAACAAATGTGAACTCAAATTACATATGAACTATCGGTGCTCTACCAACCACCAAGAAGAGATGACCGCTGACCACTACGACGTTTCTGAGGGCTATTCATCTGGCTCTCCCACTCTTGAAGGATTTCTGAAATAGTTTGGAATATTCCGATACGTTAGTTTGTTTCTGTTACAACCAACAACTTAAAAACGTATTTTATTCGTGAGTTTCTGCATCTCTAAACAGAACAATAAATATAAATTATTTTAACCAGAACGGTTAACGAATAATTATTCTGTGGTATTTTAGTAGTTGCTGTCAGAAAAGGAGTTCCAGTTAATCTCCACACTAATATTTCTTACATAATCGTAGAATGTTATTTCCCTTTCTCTGGTGAACTTTCAAGGTAAAAATTTAAATAATTTTACTTTTTTGTTTTAAAAATATTTCGATTTTTGTATTAATAAAACATTGTTGAAGTGATTAAAATATTTACATGATAGTTTTGTTTCTATGTTTACGGTTTGGTTTGTTTTGAATCTCGCGCAAAGCTACACGAGGGCTATTTGCGCTAGCCGTCCTTAATTTCGCAGTGTGAGGTTAGAGGGAAGGCAGTTATTCAACAGCACCCACCACCAACTCTTGAGCTACTCAATTACCAACGAATAGTGGGATTGACCGTCACAATATAACGCCCCCATGCATGTAGGGCGAGCATTTTTGGTGAAGGGGATTCGAACCCGCGACCCGAAGACTGCGAGCACAGCGCTCCAAGCATTAAGTCATGCCAGGCCCTATGTTAACGACCAAGAGTTTTTAAAAGTATTTTGGATAGATCTCTCTCTCTTGATGTTACACTAAAAACGATCTTTTTTTATTATAATTTTAAAATGTAAAATTATGTTCTTTTCTTGTGATTGGATCACCTAATAAATATAAAAAGACAATATTCTGTGCAAGTTAGAATTTCAACGAATCCCTAAGCTTCCGCGACACCCCTATGTAAAAACAGGAAACAAGTTTTCAAGCTAACGTTTAGAGACACAAATGGATGTTAGGCATCACACATCTTTCCATTTCTCAACTGCTAACTGTGAACATGTAAAACAATGGGCGTTGGCTCAAGCGTGTAACTGAAATGGGAGTACCTAACACGCGAAGTCTACATCTGCTTTCTCTCATCAGTAGTACATATTCATAAATGCACATGTATAAATAACTAGATATCTACAACAAGGATCTTGTATGATGTTGTTTATACAGATAGGCACGTGCAGTTTGAGTAAGCGTTAGAAGTGACTTTCAAATCGATTGTTTATATTACTGTAGTGTTGGGTAGAAGACAAGCAAAACTTAAAAGGTATATCGTGATGTTTACCATTTGTATTATAAAAATATGGCTTCGTTTTCTTATAATAAATTTTGTTTCTTTGTTTATTTTAGCACAAAGCCATATAAGAGGTTATCTGCGCTCTGTTCATCGCAGAAAATCGAGACCATATGCTTATTGCTAAACCTAAAAGGGACGGTATCGTAAATAACAATAAATAACTAATCCTACATAATCCAAAGAATACAACGAAGCGAGAGTAATAGATGTTTGTTTGTTTGATGTATACATTCTATGTTCAATTAAAAATCGTGTAATTCAGCTTTTAAAGTATCGCGTTTTTTTCTATTTATTAGCAGGAAAAAATAACTAGTCGGAATTTTCAAAATTACATATCAATGGATCATACATGTTATTATAACAAATAAAAAAGATCATTTTAAAAGGATCAATTATATGAATCAAGTTTTTACGATGACGCATCATGTGGTTAAGCCAGATGTCACCATGACAAAACCTCAGATTTGATTGATTGCCATTGCTGTAGTTAACTTTAACAGCAAAAAAATTAAACGATTAGTTACTTTAGCTGCACGACGAGTTAAACATAGTTACAAAATGACACGCTGTTGCACTGGCAAAGGTATGTGCTTGGAGATCTTAACGCTATAGCGTTAAGTTACCTGAACGCATATCTTTGCCAGTGTAACTAAATTAAGTTACACTGAAAAGATGTGTTAAAATATCTTAGCGCTATAAAGTGCACTGGAGAGCTATGTGTTCAGGTACCTTAACGCTATTAAGCTGCAGTGGAAAGCTGTGTGTTTAGTTAATCTTAACGCTATCAAAATTCACTAGATAGCCATCCTAAAAAATATCACAACGTCCTTAAAGCTGTATCTGGTTTAGTGTAGACATTAAAATTGGCAAAAACTATAATTCTTTGATTAAACTACAGTCTTGACGAAAATGTTTGCATATTTTGTAACAAATAAGATGGAATGCAAATACACTTAGCGCTGTCAAACTGAGAAATGTGTATTATATTACACATCCACACATGTAATTTGTATAATGAGACAGGTTCTATGGACATTATGAACGATTAATTAGAACAGCAAAAAAATGTTATCAGACACCTATAGAAAGATGTGTAATTCAGGATTTCACCTATCACAACAAAAGTTTATCAAAACATATATAATTTCAAAATATAACATCAAATTATTATAATATTATATCAGTTCATATTAAACATCCAGTACTTGGTTGGTCCTCCTCGTACTCTAATAACCTCCGCAAGGCGACGTGGCATACTGTCAATGAGGTTATTGATGTAATCCACCGTGATTTCATCTTAACATGTCACTAGAAGGCGCTGCAACTCAGCTATAGTATCTGGTTTAGCGTCGTGGTTAGTAATTATCAGGCTCAGTTCTGCTCAACAGTTCTCAATGGGATTATAATCTGGAGCCTTGAAATATTTTCTTTGTCGAAATAATCCTGTACAATACGCGCACTGTGAGCAGTAGCATTGTCGTCTTGGAACACAAAATTATTACCAAACTTTGCCTTAGCATACGGCAGAAATATCATCTCCATGTGATGCCTGTAGGAGGCTTTACTGAAGTTTCCCTGAAGGATATGAAGAGCAGTTTTTTTCCACCATGATGAACAGCTGCCCAAACATATACTGCACCACCTCTTGTGTTTTCCCTGTGGGAAAGACAGTCTTCCCTCATCTGTTGTCCAGGCAAACGACGACCATGAATCCTACCATCAGCTATAACAAGCTGGTAACATCACTCATCTGAAACGATGACATGTCGCTAGTGTCCTAACTGTAAGTTGGTATGCTGTCCTTCCCAAGTAACATGGTGACAGCGGTGAATTCTGGTTAATATCTGTTTGTAGACACCCCTTCTTGCAAAATAACATTGTTTGGTCAGTCTCCTATTCACTGTTCTTCTGAATACTCTGTAGTGAACGTATTCATGCCATTCTTGTCGTAAGGTGTTCCAAACCTTCTTTCACCGTGACGTGTTAACTTTATCAAAACCTGGTCATCTCGGGCAGTAGTTTTTCGGCGTCTATCAGTAGACTTTCCCTTGAACAACGTTTCCTGTAATCCAATGATGTTTCAGTATTCTGGATACTGTACACGGGGGGTATCCTACTAATCTGGCAATGTCTGTTTGCTTCATTACATTTCTGGATAGTATAACGGTTATAACTTCTAGCACATGACGAGGCAGATTCTACACCAAGTACAGAAAAATTGTCTGAACAAAGCGTTGATCTGTTTTGAAAAAGATTATACCAAAACACACCCTTTTATACAAAACATGTGTGTGCATGTTTTTTGAAGAACAAATGCTCAAAACAACTTATACAGACCAGAATAACGACTCGTACATGTTTGTCCGATCATAAGCTACCTTTTCGGTTACTACTTGGTTATTTTACTCAGTAACTACTCCATGTATGTGGTAGACAAATACATCAATATAGAACAGTATGCAAACATTTTGATCAAAATTGTATATTAAGAGTTTAGGAAGATGTTTTGTATTTACATGCACGTGGTTAGTAGTTCTTTTATGTGTAACAACAAAGGAGGAGTTATTTTCATACAAACGTGTAAACTATATGTGGTGGCAATAAACACAAAAAACGTACCTTCAATAAATCTTCACTTTATACGAAATGGCTATTTTTTATTTATGTTTCCTTCGTGATTGGATTTTAAATCACCATGATTACATATGGATGAAGAGTTTCATTCATACTTGATTGGTTTTAAAAAGAAAAGAAAAAATGAAATATATTTTAAAGATTTTTCTTGAAGTACTAAATTCTTGTTTCCAATAATCTTCCGCGTATGGTAGGATTTTAAATAAGAGTTCCAATATGCATGAGACAGGTGACAAATTATGATTCTCGGTTTAGTTTGAACCGTTAAGGAAATATCTGGGAATTATTTTAAAAAAATTTGGATGTTGTTTACAAGAAATATTGAAGATAGTGAATCCTGATCATTCATTAACTGGCACTTAAGTGATTTGATTAAAACTTCTATCAATTTATAGTTCTTCAAATTCTATCAAGGAGATCTAATAGTTATTGGTTAGAAATCATGATTATATTACTGAATCATTTATAAAAAAGATACGCAGGCAGCATTGAAACTAATTACACAGTGAAAGAAAAACTAAAAAGGTTTCTAACAAAATATTTTAGTGAGCATTTCTCATTTCCAGCCAAAGGGCACTGTTATAAAAAAAACAATATATATAAAGCACCTAATATTTTCCTGTAAAAATGCCACAAATTCGACAAAATTGTTATGAATATTAAAGTTGAATGACAAGTAAAATCGGTGAGTAAAACAAAACACAAACCATCCTACATTCACTTTAGGAAACTGTGAGTATACAAACTATATTATCATTCAGTTTTGGACTGAATAAAATTACACTCTTCTGTTATAAATCAAGTCTCCTAAGTTCACTAGCGGGCTGTACTCAATATCGTAATCTGTGTTCGTGTTTACTTAGAACATTTGTTGGACTTAAACCAATGGTTTGTTTGTTTAGAATTTCGCGCACAGCTACTCGAGGGCTATCTGCTCTACCTGTCCTTAATTTAGCAGTGATAGACTAGAGGGAAGGTACCACCCACCGCCAACTCTTGGATTACTTTTTTTCTTATCAGCTAATAGTGAGATTGACCGTCACATTATAACGCCTCCATGGTTGAAAGGGCGAGCATCCTAACCACCACAATATGCCAGGCCTAAATTAATAGACCGTCAAAATTAACAAGGTGTTCTTATAAGCATTTCGCCTTGATACTGAACTTGAGAGGGGCTATAGCAAATACACAACATACACAACACCGTTAAGGTACTCAATATCTATTATTCATTGTGGAGCTCAGCCAGGATGCAAAATGTTCGAGTGGGCCATGTTCTGAGAAAGCTTAGGAACTGATGCTATAGTGTTATTCTTATCGTGTTAATATGATATACCAGAACAAGTGGATTTTAAATTAAATCAAGCTCCTAGCTTTAATTTTTATTACATACTGATGATTAAGTCTTCACGATTGTCAAGACTTCAGTGTATATTAAATGTACTGAAATAATGTGTTTAGTGAAAATGATTTAATTATTAATTTAGATAAATTGGAAAACGCTGCAACTTGGAAGGCCTTGAATTTGAGGAGAAAAGAAATTATGATGAAAAGTTTCACTTTCAGACTTTTGGGCTACGTATTAGCATTAAACGGATTGATGTTTTAATTGCAAAACTTATTAAAAAATCTTTTAGTAAATACAAGAAGTGTTGATAGAAAAAAGTTGGCTCTCAATCTCTTTATAGATTAATATATGCCTCGAATATGAATAAACCGTTTTGTTAGAGATATTAAGAGGATCGAAATACCAGAATAGTAAACAAACCTATGCAGATAACGTTATTTAAACATGCTTTTTATTATTATTCCAAGTAATATATCTGTGAAATATGTGAACAATTATTTTTTAACTAGCATAATAAACGCTGGACTATGGTGTACTCTTGTTTGTAATCAAAGGGTTAAATTTAAATGAAATGTTGCGGTGAGAGGAAAATTTGGGAGGTTAAGACCCCAGGATACGACATGATGGAATGATATATCAATCGAAATAGGTAAACATATTCTATTACATGAAGCAAGTAGAAACTGCTTCACATTGAAAGAAAAGTAGAGTGACAAGGAAATTGACCGAGAGATGAAACATTTTTTTAAATCTAAGAATAAACAATTTAAAATAAAGAAGGTTTAACGAGTTTAATTAAATAATAAAACAATTTAATTAAATAATCAAATGATTTGAGCAAAAGCAATTTTGATAAAATGTCATGATTGTTGTTTTAGCATAAAGCTACACAATGGGCTGTTTGAGGTTTGTCCACCAGGGTGAACCAAACCCCGGATTTTAGCACTGTAAGTATGTAAACTTACCGCTGATCCACCAGGGGACGCTCCGCAAGTAACAGAAATAATTTAAAAATGCATTAAAATCTCAAAAATGTTTTAAACTATAAAAAGAATTAAAATGTTGAAATTACGTTTAACTTTCAGATTACACAGCCTGCCGAGTTTAAACTTTATAAAGTTGTTTGGTTTTAATAACGGATTTTCCATAATTTAGCTACGCTGATTTCGAAATTAATATTCTTTTTTTTCTATCACGTAAGGATTTTTTTTATAAATCAAGAAGATAAAAAAACTCTTACTTAGATCAAATTATTATTCCGTTTACCACAATGAACATTTTTTATTATTATGTTTGTTAACAAAAATACAAACAAACTGAAGAAAAGGGAAGAACACTGATGTCAAACTAATATGCATCTTCATTCATCTTGATTTTTTTGTGAACTTTACGTCTTTTAGTCTCAAACTATGTGTTGTGGTCTTTTTTTATGTATTGCGTTATGACGTTTTGTTAAAAATATTTACGTGATGGAGAAAAATGGATATCATTTTCTGATTCAGCGAACAGGAATTACTGTAGAACATGTAAAAATTTCAAGACAATAAAACCATTGCAGGCCTGTGTAATTACCAACTAGTCTTAATAACATTCATTACTTGATGGATCTACTACATTCTGCATTATATTGAATAATTCTATGCTTTTTCCTTTAACAACAATTAGTTTCAAGAAATGACCAATATACTTGATGAAAAACACTCACTTTCAATGAAAAATACTTCTAATAAAAAACTTTATGTATGCATGTTAAAAATCATAATTATGGGCAATATTACAAACATTAAATCAAGAAATATTGCATAATTTGTTACTAGAACATTTAAAGTATGGAAAACTGAATGATGAAAAAGTTGCATCATTTTAACAAGATAATTTGTTGATAGAGTTGATAGAACATTTAAAGTATGCAAAAGTGAAAGATGAAAAATGTTGCATCATATTAACAACGATATTTTATTTTTAATTAAACTTAAAGCCCCCCACCCCACCCCCAGTGGCACATCGGTATGTCTGCGGACTTACAACACTAGCATCCGGGTTTCGATACCGTGGTGGGCAGAGCACAGATAGCCCATTGTGTAGCTTTGTGCTTAACTACAAACAAACTTAAACTCTACCGCTCACCATCAACACTAAGGAATTGACTGTCACTCATATAACGCAACAACAACTTAGAGTGCGTAAAATAGTTTATGGCTCAGCACGGATTCGAAGCTCCGAAATCCAGATAGCCACCACCACAGAGCCAACGTGAAACGTAAATTGAATGTGGAAAATTAACTTTGATAAAAAAAATGTGTGTAAAATTGTACTATCGGCTTTAGAAATGAGAGAAAAAGGAGACTCGTATATGATTAACGCTACGCATTTCGTGGTTATTTCTTTTGAACAAATGTGTTTTGTATAACATGATAATGCATATCTTACGTGAATTTCTCATGATTTTGAATGTTGATGAATTAAATTTTACACAATTTTTTTAAAGGTTCATTAATATCAGGAGTTTTGTAGATGGCGTGTGACGAGGTTTCAGATCGTTTGTTCGTTTGTTTTTAATTATGCACAAAGCTACACGAAGGG